>NC_079453.1:207500-345000 GCF_903798145.1 Danio aesculapii
ACACACTAGATCACACTGATTTCTGTGTTTGTGCTGTTTCAGCTGCGGCTCTGGGGAATCTGGTGTCAGATCTGGCTGGACTCGGGTAAACCACTCGAATACTGTGTGTGTTTGACTGCTTTGTGTGTGTGATTAAGTGAAAGGTTGTGTGTGTGCATGTGTTTAAGTGCTTTGAGTGTTTGTGTGTCCGTGTCTGAGTGCTTTGAGTGTCTGTTTGAGTGCTTTGAGAGTGTGTGTGTGTGAGTAGGTGAAATTGTATATATATGCGTGTGTGTGTGTGTGTATGTTTGAGTGTGCATGTGTTTCTTTTGTGTGTGTGTTTAACCTAGCGTGTGTGTGTGTGTGTGTGTGTGTGTGTGTGTGCAGTTTAGCAGGTTATGTGGAGGCTCTGGCGGTGCGTTTAGGGATGCAGATTCCTGATTTAAGCCCCAGACAGGTGGACATGTGGCAGACCAGAGTCTCCTCACACATGGTGAGAGTCAGAGCCAGCACTTATAGTTCTCTATAGTTCACTTTATTATAAGTGATTTATTTTATCTTGTCTTTTCAGACAGCAAAGGAATACGACTTTAAGAAAATGTGGTCATATCAGTTTAATTAGGAGTTTCTGTAACGTTTTAGTTCATTTCTTTAGAAAATCTTTATTAAAATTATTAAATATTTATTTCATATAAAATGTGTAATCTATTGTGTGTTTTAATTCTTGTATAATGCATATAATAAACTGATGTCATACAAATGTGTGTGTGTGTGTGTGTGTGTCTGTGTGTGTGTGTGTGTGTGTGTGTGTGTGCAGGGTAAAGCCATCGGCGTGGCCATCGGGTGTATTCTGGGAATGTTTCCGCTGCTCTTCTTAAGCGATGAGGAAGACAAGAAACCCACGAAAGACTCAAAGTGACCTGCTTTTCACGGGCATGACAGAAACTGCATTTGTTTTGCCAAAGCATCTGAAGAAAATCCTGCAAATGAACAAACGTGCACACGGTAAACCGCATCAAAATAAAAAAATAACATTAAACAGTAGAGAGTAGCAAACAACCTTAGCTAATAGTTAAACGTTTAATCTAGCGATGAAGAGTAGATGTGTTCTAATGCGCATGAGTTTGCTTTACGTTCCTCCTATAAACACTATTTTAAAGGCCCGATCACATCGAAAATGATAACGTTTTTATAATCATGTTTTAGAACGATGCTGAGGATTGACGGTGGGGTTTTTTTAGCTGATGAATGGTAAAAGCACTGACGGCCAATCAGAATCGGCGATGAACATTTAAAAAGACGGAACACTTTTAGACTATTTACAGCTGCTCACTTCATGCGCTTTTTCTGATCGAATAGCTATCTGATTGATTATGTGGTTGAGTGGAAATGGAAACGTAAATTGACGTAACCTAAAATCTAACGTAACTTAAATGAGCATATTATGTGAGATTTAAAGATCCGGTGGTATATCGGTTTAGTGGAGATGCATTTATGTGGTCAAGAGTGGAAACGTAATTGACGTTAATCGACTTATCCTAGTTAAGTTTGCATATAGCACGTGATTTGAAGATCCTCCGCTATATCGGCTTAGTGGAGACGCATTTGTGGTAAATGAATACATTAATTGACATTAATCGATGTAACCTACACAAATTTGCATATGATATGGGATTTATAGGTCCCTCACTATATTTGTTTAGAGAGGCGCATTTATTTGGTCAACTGTAAATGGAAACGTTGAATGACGTTAATCAACGTTATCTTGTTAAATTTGCATATAGCACGCGATTTGAAGATCCTGTGCTATATCAGTTAACCTTACTTGACGTAACCTAGTTAAATTAGCATATTACGTGAGATCTGAAGATTGTACGCTATATTGGTTTAGCGGAGACACATTTATCAGGTCAAGTGTAAATGGAAATGTTAATTGACGTAACAGTTAAATATGCAAATAGCACGCGATTTGAACATCATTCGCTATATTGGTTTAGAGAAGGATTTATGTGGTCAGGTCTAAATGAAAACTTTAATCGACTTAACCTTGTTAAATTAGCATATTACGTGAGATTTGAAGATTTATGTGGTCGAGTGTAAATAGAAACATTAATTGACGTTAATCGACATAACCTGATTAAATTTGCGCTATATATTTCGCGCTACATCAGTTTAGCGGAGACTCATTTATGGGGTTAATTGTAAATGAAAATATTAATCGACGTAACTTAGTTAAATTGGCATATAACGTGAGATTCTATGCTATAGTGGTTTAGCAGAGACACATTAATATGGTTGAGTGTAAATGGAAACATTAATTGACGTAAATCGACGTAACCTAGCTATATTTGCATATAGGGCGCGATTTGAAGATCCTGCACTATATTGGTTTAGCGGAGATGCATGTATGCGGTAAATGAAAACAATAGTTGACATTAATCGACATAAATTTTAGCATATTATATGGGATTTGAAGGCCCTCACTATATTCGTTTTGTAGAGAGGTGCATTTATGTGGTTAAGTTTAACTGAAAATGTTAATCAATAAGACATTAATTAACATTATCTAGTTAAATTTGCATATTTCACACTATTAAAGATTCTGCACTATATTGGTTTAACGGAGATGAATGTATGTGGTCAAGTGTAAATGAAAGCGTTAATCGACTTAACCTAGCTAAATTTGTATATAGCATGCCATTTGAAGATCCTCCGCTATATCGGTTTACTGGAGACGTATTTGTGGTAAATAGAAACATTAATTGACATTAATCGACGTAACCTTGATAAATAGGCATATTATATAGAATTTGAAGGTCCCTAGCTATATTGGTTTAGCGGAGACACATTTATGTGGTTAAGTGTAAATAAAGAATGAACGCATGAAGAGACCATCTGTAAGTGACCATCTGTAAACTCCGCTAGTCTACACGCACATTTAGTCCGCATTGCAGTGCTCATTATTGATGTGAACGGGCCACTTTTTGACTTTATAGTTTGATCTCTCATGTATTTATATTGATTCTTGCGCTTTAGTTTGAGCAGCATGCGTTCCTGTAGATTTAGTGAAGGTTATGAAGTATTATTTTCATATTATCAGCTCAACTTAAAGAACATGCTAATATCTTTGAGCTGGTTTTAGCGTCAGTAATGTTGGACTGTAACTGGAATGGCTGTAGTTTTATTGTGAACAGCACAAGCGTTCTCTCTCGACTCATGTGTGGACGGACACCATCGATGCACCTGTCCTGATGAACCCGCAGGTGTAGACGGAGGTACGGCGGCAGAAATGTGTTGAAAACAAACAGAACAAATGCCATAACGTAGGATATGATTTATTGTCGTATTGGATGATGGAGATGTATAAAAATATTAATAGCTGACACTTATTTCAGTTGATATAGAAGTATTTATTTATATTTAGTTGAAGTATTGTGATAACTAAAACTGATTTTATTTCATATTTGAGCATTTCACTTTGTTTTTAACACTAAGTTGTTTTAAGTTTTCTAATTTGAGTTCACTCTATTAAAATATATTAAGTAAAAATAAAATGATGTTTATTAAAAATGAACAATATTAATAATTCAAGAATATGTTGGCAAAAAACACTCATTTTATACATTTTCATAAATCATATTTATTTTTTTGCAAATATACTCTTTAATGCACAACAAAAACATGAATTATGAAAATGAAAATAAATTCTTGATGTATTAATAATTATTGTTATTAATATTGTTTCCTGCATTTCTCATTAACAAAAACTAAACTAAAGCACTAAACTATAATCTATTTCCGTTTAATTTGTTGCCAATATTTTATTTTATTTAAAGTACCAAACGCTTATTTTTGTTTCAGCAAGATCCCAGAATATTGTTCTAGTTTACGTTTGTCACATAATAACTAAAACTAAATCAACTTTTATTTTTTATTTTAGCTAATTAATCAAATTTCTCATTTGAATAAGTTTAATAAAACAATAAAATAAATGAGAAATCTTTGCAACTGGCTGAATTTTCTTAAGCTTTAGTTCTTTATTTGTGATATCAGACAACATTACTAATTTCCATTTAGGAAAAGTACTCAGATTAAAACTCAATCAATCAATAAATGAGTACAATTAAAAATAAATCAAGAAATTAGAATAAAATAATTAAACATTTAATCACAATTAAATCAAAAACACAAGATCTAATTGGAAACATCAGAGCTTGTACAAGAGCTCTGGCTGTTCATTAATGTTAAGATATATTGATATACAGATGATCATCTCTCGTGCTGATTTGCTGATATCTGACAGAAATACCTCTGGGTTCATGTTTATGTTATTTTGTGTAACTTATGGGGAATATATATAAATACATATATAAACAAATACGCCCAAGAAATGCAGTACTAATTTAGCATATCATTATTAGACACTATGCATTCAAATATCCGTGTATATAATTCTTGCACAGCCGTCTCTGGTGGTCTACTGCAGCTGGAAATATTTTACAGTATTTTGCAAATTATTTTTGTGAAACTACATGGAATATTTGTACTTTTTATAACATCATTTGTCACTCCACAGAAGTGAAAACTCTTCAAGCACATGAATCTGAATTTGCTTTATTGTGTAAATGTTCTGAATGTACGTTGTTTTGGTGAACATGAAGCTCTAAATGTTACTCTTGTTGCGTTTCGTTTATTTGTAACTGGCGTTGATTTGGTTTCGGTTATTAGCAGCAGGTTCTCTTTATATTGAGTGCTGTTCAGATTAATTCTAGGTAACACTTTAGTAGAATGTTAACATGAACTAACAACAAACAGCTGTATTTTTAATTAACGGAGAGTAATAAACACTGCAACAAATGCATTTCTCACTGTTCATTACTGCAGTACTTATGGAGTCTTACTGTAATGTGTTAACAAATTAAGAATGAAACACACACACTGCGGATGATCTTAATAAAATGCCTTTATTGACAATATAAAAAACACACTGCATTATTATTATTATATACAGTCTATTTGTGTTCAGTCTCTAATTCTGAACTCTGACGAACAACAAACCAAACACAGCAGATGCTAATGGGCGAGTTAAGGCGGGTTAACCAAACTGTGCATGTTTGTGTGCATAAATAAACACATTGATCAGCTAAACGCCTCTGGAACACACACAGAATATCTCGGTTTTCTTTTTTAACGCGTGCTTCCAGAATATTTTCAGTACTGCTACATATGTGGATCATTAGTAGACAAATGAACACTGATCTCCGCTGTTCACAGCATATATCTACATTCTTAAAAATAAAGGTTCTCTATTGGCATTGATGAAGAAGCTTTCAGATCCGTGGAAACTGTTCAGGATTTCTGGACGCTGGAGGGGGAAATACACTTGATTTTTGTTTGAATATTTACATATTTGGCTGCATCTTACATGATTAGAATTCAAGAGTTGTTTTTTTTTTTTTTTTTTTTTTTGTTTATTTAATTAGGAATTAGGAAAACACATTACTTTTCTTGTTTTTTTTTTTTTTTTGCCAAATCAGTTTCCACTCTGTTGAGCTGAATTAACGTACAAAATCACTCCCTGACACTAGATGGCGCTTAATGAAAAACAGAAACACTCCAGTACACAAGGTGGCGCTGCGCAACTTTACTGTTCAGACCCTCGCTTGCTGGGCAGAAGTCGTCACTCTCAGAATTTTTCCTTGTGTATTTATCGCATACATTACTCCTGTTCTGTTTATCCTCCTCGACTATAGCATACAAACAAACAGTTATAAATCATAAAAGAAAATTACATGATGTAAATCCTGATTAATCTGCTCAGCTAAAGAGGTTTTTGCTTAAACGCCACCAAGTGTTTTTCATTGTAATTTCAACAGCTCAATGCACGACAAAAGCAGCTCTCATCTCATTGATCGACCAATTTCTTTAATGCAGCGCGTCAAACTAACAAAAAAACGAGCCAGAAACCTATTTAATAGATTAGATGTGGCTTAAGTTGTTTTGAGCTTCGGTGTGCACACTCACATCAGCACCCTTCATTTAGTCATGATCCACTAAACTTTGGTGATAATCACATGCGATAATCATCAGTGTGCACGAGTCTTGATGGTGAAAAACTCCCTGCACAGATTTCCATCATGTTCCAGCTGGTAAAACACGATCGCCACACAGGTTTATAAGTGCTTATTACAACTACAAAAGACAAGGAACCTGTTTTACATGCAGGAATTCACTAATCTGACCACACCTTTAATATGGCTCTTTTATCAGTTTGATTGTTTGGGCAACCAATAAAGGTTCTTCTATGGCAGGGTTGTTCAAACTTGTTCCTAGAGAACCACTGTGGCCTGGAGAGATTAGCTCAAGCAAGACTAGGTCTTCAGATTCTCTAAAAGGCCCTGGTATACTTCGGACAAATCTTTTAAAATGCCAGTGTGTGAGAGCCCCTGCGAGTCTTTAAATCTCTCCGCGAGTGATCGCACAGGTGCGGATATCTGTACTAGCTCTGCTACTCCACCCTCTAGTGCATAGGTCTCAAAGTCAATTTCTGCACAGTTTTGCTCCAGCCCTAATCGACACACCTGATCCAACTAATGAAGGTGTTCAAGAGTACTCGTGAACACCTTGATTAGTTGGATCAGCTGTGTTAGAAACAGGTTGGGACAGGCTGCGGCCCTCCAGGAATTGACTTTGAGACCTATGCACTAGCGTGTTCAGGCTTGTTCTGCGGTTTGACCTCCGTGGATATGATATACGAATTAATCGCACGCCAGGAAGGCGGAGTTCACACCCAATAACTGAGTAATCATCACAGGACAATGGGAGCTCTACAGTTTTAGGAGCCAAAATGAACTCCCCCAAACTTTGTTTTGGCCAGATTTAGCTCTAATTCATTTCAATTCATTCTTCATTTTTGTTTGAAGTATACCATGGCCTTAATGCTGGGTTGATTACACTTTGTCCTGAAGGGCCAGTGTCCTGCAAAGTTTACCTCCAACCCCAATTAGACTCACTTGAACCAGCTAATTAAAGTCTTAATAGTCATACTTGAAGCTTCCAGATAGGTGTGTTTTGGCTAGTGGCAGGACAGTGGCCCTTCAGGACAGTTTGGAAGCTCTTGAGCTAAACTATACTAGAATCTACCAGAGAGGTGTTTCCAGAGCTGTGGTACCAAATTAAGTTCTGGAGGACCGGTGTCCTGCAGAGTTTACCACCAACCCCAATTAGACTCTCCTGAAACAGCTAATCAAGCAGTTACTGGGCACACTAGCAACCTCCAGAGAGGTTTGTTGAGGCAAGTTGTAGCTAAACTATTTAAGACAGCAGCCCTCCAGCACTGAGTTTGGGCATCCTTGAACAAGACCATACTTGAATCTTCCAGGCAGACGTGTTGGTGGTAGTTGAAGCTAAACTCAGCAGGCCATCAGCCCTTCAGGACTGAGTTTGTGCACCCCTGCTCTGACAGCTTATAAAACATGTCAGTGTGGGGACTCCTGTTAGACACCTCCCTGCCAGAAGGTGATTTATACCAAGGGTCCCCCTTGATTTGCCTAAGCCCTGCTCACACTGTGCGATTTGAGCCATGATCTGGTCGTCTGAGACAAATTTGGCAAATCCTGAAAGATTCCTGTAATCCTAGCCTAAAATCTTTGATCATTGGTTCGACCTGTTCATCTACAGCCTCTTAATGGCCATAATGATCAGATTTTCCCTCTGATGAAGTTCTGGCAGATTCAGAAGATTTCAGACTCTTGCCTGATTCGGTTATGATGAATCTGATGACACAATCAGCAGGACAAATTCAAACCACCCAGGGGAAATGCCAAAACAGCCTTTTCTGGTTTTATTATTGAGGCAAGCTTTGAGCCAGATTACCGCTACAGTTTGTTTACCGTTAAGTACCATGTCAGAACACAGGATAGTGAAAGTGTCGCCTATGAATGATGTCAAACTCTACACGAAATTTCTACTATGTCTGTCTCTTCTTAATTATCAGTCTGACATTATGAAACTGAGATCTTGCATTGTGACACCGGGATCATCTTTGTGCCGTCTGACATGCTACGATCCTTCTGCATTATTAAAAGCGCACAGTGTGAGCTGGACTTTAGGGCCTAAAAAAGTCACTGCCCCCCATTAAAAGCAAGATCAGACACCCCTGTTCTGTCACTTCTGTATATCCCCCCACTCTCCCCAACCCCTTAGAACCTTTACTTTTAAGACTGCATTTCCTCTTCCTGTAACGAATAGTCGTCCTGCTCCACCTTCACTTGTCCGGCTGCGTCTGCATCCTCCTGCTGGCCGCCAGACTCTGCGCTGGTCTCAGGTGTCCGCTGACAGCGTGCCTGATGCTTGAGGAAACTGTCCCTCCAGACGATCTTCTTTCCGCAGACGCTGCACTCATACGGCCGCAGGCCTCCGTGTGTCTTGACGTGTTTGGTCAGGTGGTGCTTCATCTTGAAGCTCTTGGAGCAGACGGGGCAGCTGAACGGTCGCAGGTTCAGGTGCTGCATTTTGACGTGGCGGTCGCGCATGCTCTTCAGCGTGTACGCTTTGCCGCAGTGACAGAAGTGGACTTTGGGCGTCGCAGAGAGAGGAGAGCACGGGGAGGACGAGGACGACTGCGAGACCCAGGAAAGCTCAGACGGCAGCAGGGGGCGCTGGGAAATCTGCCCCGTTGCCTTCTCGATTTCATCATAGGTCTCGAAGGAGAGATCCGTTTTGTCGTCCTCGTCCAGCACTTTGTCATCTAGCGGCCATTCGGTGACGCTCTGCCACAGTCCGTCTGTCTCCTGCAGCGACTCCCTGCTCTCGCTTTCTCTGAGGCTGCCGTCCGGCTCGGCGACTCCTGAGAGAACACAAGAGCAGACAACAACAGTCAGAAACACCTCAGTGCTGCGCCGGCCATGTTTCCCCGGTGGACGGCAGCTAAACGGCAGTGATGAAGAAGCTCCACTCACCGGCCTGGTGCTCCTCATTTTTCACCCTCACTCTGTCCTCCTGGGAGGGTTCTCCCACTCCTTCATCCGCCTCCATCCTCCGCTGCTCCTCCTCTTCTTTCGCTCCGCGTAGGCGAACTCTTATTCGGTGCCTCGCAGCGAAGTCTAACTCTGGCGGGCTGACGAGTGACGGTAGAGGTGGAGCGCTGCACCCGTGAACACTTGCTGCATTGGAGCCGCATTCAGAATCCGGTCGCAGGGGGAACGTCAGGGTGCTTCGGCTCCACCGGTTCTGCTGAGGGCGCCTCCATGTGGCCAGCGGTGGCAGTGCGCTGTGTGGTCTTTTCTCCAGAGGTTGTTCGGTTGTTGTGTCCTCGGGATCGGCAAAACAGCAGTCTGAGCTACTGGGAGACTGGTGACTGGACGAGGTGGCGCCGCCGGGGCTGACCTGCGCTAGGGGTCGCGACCTCTTGAGGATATCCGTGCACTTGTCTACGATGTGCCACATCTGCAGGAAGCTGGCCACGGTGACGTAGTTGATGATGTCATCACGTACTATGCTGAGCTGGCCAGTGTATGCAGAGTTTAAGACACTCTCGAAGGCCAGAGGGTCCATGACGGAGGGTAGAGACACCGTGGTGACGTTCTTGAGTAGAACCTGCCAACAGCAGAACCGCAGTGTCAAGAACTAACCCAGATCGAGCTACGATGCTTTTACTTACCGCGTTAAGAGAACTACTCTGGTAATGCATGCTATTGACCTTATTCTTCAATGCGGAAGTGCGCTTGTTTTAGAACTTTCGATTTACTTTCCTATGAGAGAAATGACTGAATAATAAACGGCAGAGAGTGCTCAAACTACTTGCTCTGTTTTGTGGATTTGGAAAATCTGAAAACTGATTGGCTGTTGTAACTTTATTAAACTTATTAAAAATTAATCACTTTCTGGCCATCGGATATTAGTCATGGATATATATATATATATATATATATATATATATATATGTACTACAATCGTGATTTTCGAGAGTATTGCAGCGCTTTGTAAATGTTTATTATTACCATTTGATGAGTCTCCACATACAGTTTGATAGAACGCTTGGGCCCGGAAGCTGCTTCGCGTGACGTCACACTTAACAAGCAGATAGTCGTTGTGTTTACCATAGCAACTGTAGAATCACCACAACAGATTAGTTACTATAGTCGTTGTGTTACCATAGCAACTGTAGAATCACCACAACAGATTAGTTACTATAGTCGTTGTGTTACCATAGCAACTGTAGAATCACCACAACAGATTAGTTACTATAGTTGTTGTTACCATGGCAACTGTAGAATCACCACGACAGATTAGTTACTATAGTTGTTGTTACCATGGCAACTGTAGAACCACCACAACAGATTAGTTATTATAGTTGTTGTGTTACCATAGCAACTGTAGAATCATCACAACATATTAGTTACTATAGTTGTTGTTACCATAGCAACTGTAGAATCACCAGAGTGGATTTAATCAAGTGCTTTACTATAGTGTGGTTGGAAATACTATTTTTTCATTTTTTCATGTGGGTTATTATTACTTTTTTATTTTAAAGGCATAGTTCACTCAAAAATGTAAATTTACTCACTATTTTACCCACCAGTAGTTCAAGACCTTTACGAGTTTACATTCTTAAGTCAGAATTAAGTTCTATATTATATTCTACACATTGACTTCCACAGTAGGAAAAACAAATACTATGGTAGTCAAACAGTTACAGGTTTCCAACATTTTTCAAACTATCTTCTTTTGTGTTCAACAATAAAAAATAAGCTCAAAGGTTTTGAACAACAGAACTATCCCTTTATGAAGTATTTTAGCATCTCAGTGAAACCACAGTAGTCGTTTGATGAAGCAGGCTCCGTAGCATCTTCAGCTGTCAATCAAACTTCAATCATTAATATGCAGATGAGCAGGCTAATGAATATGCAGATGAGCGGAGATTCACCTGGTCATGGAAGTAAGGTGAGGAGGCGGCCAGGACACAGCGGTGTGCCCGGAACACCTGTCCCTGCACCTGGATGGACAGGTCGCACAGCTGGCCCTCCTCCCGCTGCCGGTTCAGGTTCTCCAGCACAGAGGCGCGGGCGCTCGGGAAACACACCTGCAGAACCGGGCCGGGCGGAGCGCTGGAGCGGCCGAACATCTGCTCCATCCTGCGGGCACAGAACACACACAGAGACCCGCTGATCTCAGCGACTGCAGAATCTACTGAGGTAAAGTTGAGTTTATAGTCACACAGTGGTGGAAGGAGGAATGAATAGTCAAACATTACTTAGCCTAACCAAACATGTAGTGCGAGTAAAGTATCTGTTGTAAATATGACTCAAAGGATGAGTGAAAGTAGCTCCTTTAACAGTACTCAAGAGTAGTGTGTATTGCACTGTGAAAGGCTGATGCGTTCACATGCTATATATATACATGTGTGTGTGTGTGTGTGTGTGTAACGTGACGTTCTGTAGTGCGTTCAGTGATTGTGTATGGCCATTTGCTGATGTCCGTCATCATTCAGTGGGCATCACACTTATATATCCTCTATGGCACAGGACCGCCCAAACCTTTTTCTTATAAAGGGCCAAAAACCAAACCTGATTGAGGGATGTGGGCCGAATCTATACCAAACCGAATACATCAGATCGTAGATCATTACATTTGCCATGGGTAATTTCCTCATTTATTCACTAATATTTAATAATAACATTAAGCATTGCTTTAAATCATATGAACTAATGCTGTATAATTTATAATGAACTTATTACTACAGTAAAAACACTCTCATTTACACCACAGTGGAGTTCAGTGCTGAAAACACTAGTGGACCTGCCTCTGCCTCTGCCTTGATTTGCTCGCTGCATTGCTTTTTGTCAAGTGACATTCTTTCCATGTCAGATTCATCTACAACGTTTCATTAAATCATTTAACTCCAGTTGATTTTTGTAGCTCCACATTAAAACAAAGAAGCAAAGAGTTGTGTTCAAATGTAAATGATGATCTCTGTCAAAGCCATTCACCCCAACCTAGAGCCACACACAATCTGCACACATGTTAGGCTATTTCTGCTGAGAGTTATGTAAATAAATCTGCAGATGTGGAATTATTTGAGGAGTTTCATAACTAAAAACGTAATATACTTGAAATAAAAAATAACCCCTCTTTAACTGTTTAATGTCTACAAATGCAAATCCACTTATTTGGTAAATAAAGCAAGTCTCTGATATATCTACATATAAATATATCTATAACCCTTACCCTAAGACTGAACATATTTACACTGTTATAAAGAAATCATATCAACACTTTCATATCAGTCAATATTACTACTGAAATTCATTTTAAAACTGAATTAATTCATATAAATTTACACACAATTACATGAGTAAATCAATAAACTCCATGATGAGCTAAAGATCTGTGGACTTCTGCATGCACAGATTCCCTGTGGTCCCCATCATCCTCCCTCTCTTCTCAGATGGGATGGTGGGCCAAAGCAAAGGTAACCATGGGCCAACTTTGGGCATCTCTGCTCTCTAGTCACCTTCTGGTCAGTGATGTCCACTCTATAAACAGTCTCTCAGTCATGGCATGTAATGATTTGGTCTTAAGGTTGTTCTGTATGATGCAATTTGATTGGATGGAGGCGCAGTGGCTAGCACGATCACCTCACAGCAAGAAGGTCGCTGGTTTGAGCCTCGGCTGGGTCAGTTGGAATTTTCAATGTGGAGTTTGCATGTTCTCCTCATGTTGGCGTGGGTTTCCCCCACATGTCCAAAGACATGGTACAGGTGAATTGGGTGTGCTAAAAAATTGCAAGTGGTGCTCACTGCGGAGCCACTCGGGCAGAGCTGAGCTCCAGCAATGGGGAGCTTGACCTCCAGCTCCTCCTTCCTTGTGCTTCTTCCATGAGTGATGTCACTGGGGGTTGGGGTTAGGGGTGGGGTGGGTGTACGCATTAAAACAGCTTATAGGAGGAGGAGCGAGAGCTCAAGCCCCCCCTCGCTGGAGCTCAAATGGCTCTGCAGCGAGCAGTGTCTCAAAAGTTGACCATAGTGTGTGTGTGTGTGTGTGTGTGTGTGTGTGTGTGTGTGTGTATGGGTGTTTCCCAGTACTGGGTTGCAGCTGGAAGGGCACCCGGTGTGTAAAACATATGCTGGATAAGTTGGCGGTTCATTCCTCTGTGGTGACCCAAGATTATTAAAAGTACTAAGCTGAAAAGAAAATGAATGGACGGACGGAAGTCACCATAGACAAGAAAATCAAAGCAGAGAGTGCAGACTGAAGGAAAATAGAGGAGTAAAAGCGCAGACACAGCACTGAAAGTCTACAAGTGAAAGTAAAAGTACACATTTGTTTAAAATGACTTAGTAATTGCTGAGAAATCCAGTGTATTTGAACAACTTCAGACACGCTCTCTATATGGTTCACCACACTACTCTGAATATTGGGTTTGAAATGGCTTGTAGGACTTCAGAACAACAGAACTATTAAACAGACTGTGGACCATCATGTACTTTAACAGTCATTAGCTGCTAATAGGATTAGAATGTGCATTATATTTCTGAAGTTATATTAGTAAATCTGCATGTGTGAATATAAACCAGCTTCATCCCAATGCTCAACCTGTCAAATTCATCTAATAAATGAGGGGAAGCACATCTCATCAGCTCCAGATGTCTGTCAGACTGAACTACCAGCTTAAATAAGGGTGTAGAAACAGGGAGATCTTCAAATAATGGGGTAAAGCTTTATATTTACACATTACAGAGAAAGAGGAAGCACATCTCGTCAGCTTCAGCTGTCTATCAGAGTGAACTACCACCTCACATTAATTAAATTAGTTTTATATGTGTGTATTTGAAGGTGACACGGCGTGTTTGTAAGCTGGTAGTTGATTTCTGACAGACATTAAAGCTGATGAGATGCATGAGAAAGCATGACAGACACACAGCCTCCATTAGCACATCCAGAGATAGCACAGACCGTCAGAACAGCATACAGCCACACAACAACACCATCACTCCCTCCTGATGACACCCAAACATGCTGATATATCGCGATATCATAAATAATACAGCTTATTGATCATCATAAATCCCGCAGATGTGATGATGATGATGTGTGTTTACAGGAACATGCGACACAGCTCTGCTCGAGCGCCGCTCCGCCGTCCGCGCGCACCACACACGCCTGAATGAGCTGCTAATATCCATATCTACACATTATTAATCATTGATCCGCGTTATGAAACCAAATATGAACGTATTTATAATCTCACCTGCGTTCACCGTGATGGAGCTCTGCGGAACAGCGAGATAGACACGCCCCCTTCCGGAAGACACGCCCTATTAGGAAATATATAACTATATTGTATTTTTAAGTATTTTTATATAAATCGATGGATGTATGGATCAATAATATAAGTGCTGTGCCGTCATTTATTAATGTTTTGTTTATTAATATAATTATAATTAAAACTAAAATATTTTACGTAACGCCTAAATAAACGCCACGTGTGTGTGTGTGTGTGTGTGTGTGTGTTTGTGTTTGTGTTTGTGTTTGTGTGCGCGCTTTTAATGTATTTTAATGTAAAATATGCTGCAGGTTCATCTGTACAGCGTGCATAGGACAGTGTGTGCCTGCTACTGTTAGCCAATCCCGCTGCAAAGAAGGTCGAGCTCATGAATATTAATCATGTGAGGACGCAGGACGCGTGTGCGTGGGTTATTAATATTCATGAGCTGTGCTGTGCTGTGGTACGCGTGCGCCACCTGCTGTTCACAAACATATAGTTCAAAAACTTCCCAATTAGTTAATAATTACTAATACATTGTTCTTTTATAACAAATATATCTATAATATTTTCACAATTAACAAGATCTCTCCAAATAAAGGACTTTTTCATTTGATCCAATGTTAAAAAAATATTATTTAATTTAAATAAACAAATAAATAATGCATATACAGCTGGAAGGGCATCCACTGTGTAAAACCATGGTACAGGTGAATTGAGTATGCTAAAAAATCGACCATAGTGTGTGTGTGCGGGTGTTTTCCAGGACTGGGTTGCAGCTGGAAGGGCATCCACTACGTAAAACATATGCTGGATAAGTTGACGGTTCATTCCGCTGTGGCAACCCATGATTAGTAAAGAGACTAAACCAAAAAAAAAAATGAATGAATGAATAAATAATGCATTTATCAATAATGAATCAATACTACATTTTATTAACAAGAATACAAAAACCTACAGAAAAGGTACAAGTTCTATACCAACAAAAGTAGACAACAGAACAAAACTAAAGCTCATGCCAGGGGAAATATGAATGACCAAAACCACTTTAAATCTATCTTAAAGCAAGGTCACAGCGATGTTTACAAGGTCACATGCAATACAGTGCTCTGGGTGTTATATAAAGAGTCAACACTGTAAGATTCACAGTTTTATTGATGTTAAAGCTTTAACATTGCTGACGCTGGAGATTGTGTTCAGATAATATCTCAAATCTTTACAAAAAATAAGAAACAGAGGCTTTACAGACGAAAACCTGCATTTGTGTATAAACATTGAGCTAGCAGAATGAACAGATTTACTAGAAAAGATTCATCTTTAACTTTATAACATGATGAAAACCAAATAAAACATCCCTGCATGACAAAGATAAATGATCTAAAACAGAGACACATATAAATAAACTAAACCCTTTCCTGAAATCTTAACATGGCACATTCCCAAGACAGATGATGGACAGATTCCTCGATTATTCCACAAGAGGAACAGAGGAGATCCTTTTCAGGAAGCAGATTAATATAAACATTCACTGATCTGGCATGTTGAAGGAAACCTCTTTAACCTTATTTGTGATGTAAAATGTGTTGAGCACACAATCTTACAAGCAATGTCATGAAATAACTATTCCAGTGAGGTAAAACATGAGGAATAGAGGTCATTTCATTCTGAAATAGATGCCGAATCTTTCTATTTCTGAGCGTGAATCAAATTTTCCCAATCACTGATTCACAAGCATTAATTAATGAAGGTGATCAAGAGAACAGAATCAAGAGAGTTTTTAAAGGGTAATGGCTCCAGTGGGAATTGCGTCCAATAAATCAATATTACATCAAACAGCAAATATAATACAGTGACGAAGGTCAAAATAATATTTAAATGATAAAAAATGCCTAAAATAAATTAATTCATTCATTTTCTTTTCAGCTTAGTCCCTTTATTAATCAGGGGTCGCCACAGCGGAATGAACCACCAACTTATCCAGCATATGTTTTACACAGCGGATGTCCTTCCAGCTGCAACCCAGTACTGGAAAACACCCGCACACACACACTATGGTCGATTTTTTAGCATACTCAATTCACCTGTACCATGGTTTTACGCAGTGGATGCCCCTCCAGCTGGAAATGCATTATTCATTTGTTTGTTTATTTAAATTAAATAATATTTTTTACTTTGGGTCAAATGAAAAAGTCCTTTAGAGAAAATAAATAAATAATCATATATATATATATAAATAAAATATATTTTTATTACAACGATTAATGCAAAAAATAAATAAAAATAAACAACGACGTTTAAATCAAATAAACACTAAATCCTGACCCATTTCATGCCTTTAGCTATAGAATATATTGTCAATAAAAACCAACATCAGCTGCTGAATTATCATGAGACACTATCACCGTTTCTTCTCTATAGTTTACAGCTGATCGACATGTTGATCACCAGTTTCTGACTTCACTCTTATTCTTATATTATTCTTCAGAGTGGAGGGGCCGCACCTGCCGGTAGCGTCATGACGTCACTGCGCGTTCGGTGAGTGTGCACGCGCGCGCGGCCCGGGTTTTTACCGCAATGCATCAGTCGGAGCGTCACCGGGAGCTCCAGAACTCCGCGACCGCCTGAACGAGCCGCGCATGATGGCGATTCACCGACACCGAGCACCGAGAACCGGACACACGAGCCAGAGGAGCGCCTGAGGAGCAGCACAAGGCGAGTGCACCGTGTGTGTGTGTGCGTGTGTGTGTGTGTGTGTGTGTGTGTGTGTGTGTGTGTGTGAGGAGACTGAGAGGATGCGCTGCGCACACACACACCTATCTGCGCACACACACACCTATCTGCGCACACATATATACACACACACCCATATATACACACACACAAACACACTCATCTATAAACACTCACGTACACAGACAGACACACACACACAGACTCTACAATACACACTTATCTACACACACACACACATACACAAATAAAACACGTATCTACACATATACATAGTTATTTACAAACAAACAAACAAACACACACACACACTGATCTATATACAGATATGAACACACACATACGCGTATATATGCACACAATCATCTATACACACAAACACTATCTATACGCAGACCTACACAGTTATACACACTCATCTACACACACACACATATATACACAGGCACTACACACACACACACACACACACACACCCTATAAATATTGTATATCCACACACACACACACGTAAATAAATTAGTGTGTGTGTGTGTGTGTGTGTAGTTTGACTTTAGGACTGAGTGACTGGGCTCAGATGTGTGTGTGTGTGTGTGTGTGTGTGTAGTCAGGGCCACACACACAGTATTTCTGCACACTCATCATGGTTTATGCTTCTCTTCAGGTTCTTCAGAGAATGTGGATCAGCAGCGAGACAGAAGACTGAACACACACACACACACACACACACACACTCCGTCTGCTGTCTGTCTGAGTGCTCGTCTGTCCGTCCATCCGTCTGCAGCCGCCATGCAGGAGTGTGTGCGGCACCTGCTCATCCTGTGTGTGTTCTGCGCACTCTTAGGTCAGTCTGGGCTCTGAACACACACACACACACACACACACACACACACACGTGCAAAGGGACAATACACTAATACTAAAATAGGCTGCGTCTGAAACATCAAACACTACAGCACTGTACATGGCAGATGCTAGTCTGATGCAGTCTAGAAACAATAATGGTGTGTGTGTGTGTGTGTGTGTGTGTGTGTGTGTAGAGAGAGAGAGAGAGAGAGTTACATTAGTGGGTCGGGTTGGTTTGAGGATGATGGAATCTAAATTATTGAACACACTTGGGTTATAAGTTGAAGTGTGTGTATGTGTGTGTGTGTGTGTGTGTGTGTGTGTGTGTGTGTGTGTGTGTGTGTGTGTGCTTGCTTGTGTGTCTTTGTGTTTGCATGTTTGTGTGTCTGTGTATGATATGTATGTTTTTATGCTATGTGTGTGTGTTGTATGATATGTGTGTGTATGTGGTTTGTGTGTGTCTGTGTGTGTGATATGATGTGGCAATAGGTGTATATTTGTGTGTGTGTGTGTGTGTGTGTGTATATTATGTGTTTCCAAATGTGTGATGCATGATGTATGTGTATGATAGATGTGTGTGTGTGTGTATGATGTAGGTGTGTATATGATATATCATGTGTGTGTGAAGGGTGTCACAGTGGCTCAGTGGTTAGAATTGTTGCCTCACAGTAAGAAGATCGCTGGTTCGAGTCTCGGCTGAGTCAGTGTGTGTTTCTGTGTGGAGTTTGCATGTTCTCCCCGTGTTGGTGTGGGTTTCCTCCGGGTGCTCCGGTTTCCCCCACAGTCCAAACACATGTGCTATAGGGGAACTGATGAAGTAAATTGGCCGTAGTGTATGAGTGTGTGTGTGTGTGTGTGTGTGTGTGTGTGAGAGAATGAGTGTGTATGGGTGTTTCCCAGTACTGGGTTGCAGCTGGAAGGGCATGCGCTGTGTAAAACATATTTTGGAATAGTTGGCGGTTCATTCCACTGTGGCGACCCCTGATGAATAAAGGGACTAAGCTGAAGGAGAATGAATGTGTGTGTGAAATGATGTGTGTATATATGAAATGTTTATGATGTATGGTGTGTGTATGATTTGAAGTGTATATGATGTGTATGTATATAATGTGTGTGTATGTGTCAGTGTGTGTGTGCCGCGGGGCGTGTGCAGAGGTGGACTCAGACACAGAGGCAGTGGCGGGTCAGGGCTTCACTCTGGGCTGCATCTCCTGTAAGATGCGTGGAGAAGTGGAGGCCACGGCTACAGTAGACTGGCTCTTCAGGGCCCGCGGGGAGGCCGACTTCGTGCACGTAAGTCCATAACACACACACATATATACAACCCCAAATCAGAAAAAGATGGGACAGAGTGGAAAACAGAAATAAAAAGAAAAGATTTCCAGATGTGCTCTGACTATGACAGAGTCACATCCACTAATGCCAGACAATACTGTACTGTGCCAAAAGGAAGCCCTATGTTAACAGTGTCCAGATGTGCTTCTCTGAGCTCGGAGGAATGGACCATCACACAGTGGAGACGTGTACTGCGATCAGATTAATCGGTATTTTTTGGAGAAATGGACGCCGTGTGCTCCAGACCAGAGAAGAAAAGGATCATCCAGACTGTTACCAGCAACAACTCCATAATCCAGGGTCTGTCATGGTCCGGGGTTGTGTCGGTGCCCTTAGCAAAGGTAACCTGCTGCTCCATTAATGCTGAACAGCACAGAGAGATTCTGGAGCTCAATATGCTGCCTTCTTCTCCAGGGACGCCCATGCAGAGTTCAACAAGACAATGCAGAACCACATTCAGCACACATTACAGAGTCCTGCTGCAGAGGAAGAGGATACAGGTACTGGACTGGCCTGCCTGCAGTCCTGACCTGTCTCCAATAGAGAGTGTGTGGTGCATGTGGCACAGAATGCCACAACGAAGACCCCGTACTGTTGCCCACCTTAAGACTTTTTTGCAGGAAGAACGGGACAGAATGACAGCTGAAACACTTCAGCACTCGCTGTCTTCAGTCCCTAAAGGTCTGTAAGTGTGGTGAACAGGAGCGGCAGCATTACACAGAGGGTTTATTTAATAAACATCCTGAGGAACACGTTAATGATGTGTGTTGTGTTATCTGCAGTAAAGTCCAAGTGCATTTGGAAATCACTGCTTTATTTTTTATTTGTGTCTTCCACACAGACCCAAGCTGTTCTTCTGATTATGGGATGTCTGTCTGCTGATATGTGCTCTGTGTGTGTTGTGCAGATCTACACGTATGATGGCTCCTCTGAGAACATCATCGACGAGCGTTTCCTGGACCGTCTGGAGTGGCACGGCAGCAGGCGCACACTGGACCTGCAGGACGCCTCCGTCGACATCACTAACGTCACCTTCAACGACTCCGGCGTCTTCCGCTGCGTCTTCAACCGCGTGCTCATCTACGAGCACTACGAGTTCTCCAAGGTCACCAGTAAAGACGTGCACCTGACTGTGGTGGCCAAAGGTATGACACACACACACACAGACACACAGACACACACACACACACACACACACAATTTACCCCAAAATAAAAATGTACACTGCAAAATTTCAGCTCATGTTACATACCAAAATGTGTGTGTGTGTGTGTGTGTGTGTGTGTTCCAGCCACTCGAGGCACCGCATCGATCGTGTCTGAGGTGATGATGTACGTCTCCATCATCGGTCTGCAGCTCTGGCTCCTGGTGGAGATGATCTACTGCTACAGGAAGATTGCAGCGGCTGGAGAGGAAGCTCTGAGAGCCAGCGCGTCAGTATCACTCACACACACACACACACACACACACACACACACACATACACAAACCATATCCACATCTGCAGTGAGTGAGTTTGTGTATAAGAAAATGTGTTTGTGTATTTATGCGTGTGTGTGTGTGTGTGTGTGTGTGTGTGTGTGTGTGTGTGTGTGTGTGTGATAGAGAGTGTGTGTTTATGTTGTGAGTGTGACTTTAATACTTGTATTGTTCTTCAGGATTGTGTGTAAAGTTGTGTGTGTGTGTTCTGTTCCAGGGCGGAGTATTTAGCGATCGCGTCTGAGAGCAAAGACAACTGCGCCGGTGTGCAGGTAGCAGAATAACACAGGTACATATATGCATCTACACACATAGATATAGATCTATAGCTGCAGATATGCATCTACATTAACACATCTACACATTCACATACATCTGTAGCTACATATACACATCTACATTAACACACCTCTACTCTTCTGCTTCTATATCCACCTGATGCTCTACAGCTCTTATACAGCAGCCCACAGAAGCTAAGCGGCTCAGGCTGGTCAGTAGTGGGTCTGTGGGTTATTGGAAATCTCACCGTGATCCTGATGTCTGAGAAATATCTGAACATTTACACTACCTGACTAAAGTGTTGTCTCCTGTCTAAGTTTTAGGAACAGCTAATAATAACTTGACTTTTAATTGATTTGGTGTCAGAAGTGTCTTCTAATAAAGGTAAAGGCCTCTAGATGAGGCTTATTTGAGCACAATATAATCTGATCATGTCTTGATGTTGACTGATTTGATTAGGACAGTAAGGTCTGACTCTGCTTAGACTAAAGTCTGCTCACTGAACCTTCAATAATGTCCAGTATAGAATATGTGCTCATGCTGCAGTGGAAACAGAATGAATATTGTGTCTGACTCCATCATGAGCTTGGAGGACTGCATCCATACATCTCTGACATGACTCAAATCACTGATTAATAAAGTCATCTGGAATGGTGAAGAAAGCCTTCTTGCAGGACTCCCAGAGTTCATCAAGAGTCTTTGTGTTCATCTTCAACGCCTCCTCCTTCATCTTACCCCAGACGTGCTCAATAATGTTCATGTATGGTGACTGGGCTGGCCAATCCTGCAGCAGCTTGACCTTCTCTGCTTTCAGGAGCTTTGATGTGGAGGCTGAAGTATGAGAAGGAGTGCTATCCTGCTGGAGAATTGTCCCTCTCCTGTGGTTTGTAATGTAATGGGCAGCACAGATGTCTTGATACCTCAGGCTGTTGATGTTGATCATCCACTCTGCAGATCTCTCACACGCCCCCATACTGAATATAACCCCAAACCATGATTTCTCCTTCACCAAACTTGACTGATATCTGTGAGAATCTCGGTCCATGCTGGTTCCAGTAGGTCTTCTGCAGTATTGTGATGATTGATGCAGATCAACAGATGATTCAGCAGAGAAATCCACCTTCTGACACTTTATGATCAACTAGAAGTCCAGTGTTTATTTATTACAACTGATCCACCACAAGACTTTTGTCAGGTAGTGTAGATGAGTTTAAGGGTGTCTTCAGTGTCCCCTGAGCTTGAGCATGCTGGTCTATGGCCTGTGACTGACCGTGTTGTGTTGTGTGTCTGCAGGTGTTTCTTCCTGGATCCTCCATCCTCACTTCCTTCCTCATGTTTTTCTAATGGTTTCTTACCTCTCCAATGACTCTGAGCATGAATTTTTCTGCTATGCATGGATGAATCCCTCACACGCCGCTCTGGAGCTGCACAGACCTGCTGACGGAGCGCAAACCCCACAGCCAACATGATCAGCACAATACTCCACCACGGAAAACACAACACTCCTCGATGATAAGTACTCCACCAGAGAAAACTAGCCCCGCAGTACTCCTCCATGATGAATACTCCAACACAGAGAAAAGTAGCGCATTACTTCATAATGAATACTTGTGGCACAATACTCCACAACAAATACTTGTGGCTCAATACCCCTCCACAGTGAATACTTGCAGCACAATATTCCACGATAAAAACTTTCTCTGAAATACTCCACAGCCAATACTTGCGGTGCAATACTCCACAACGTATACTGTGGCTTAATGCTCCTCTACTGCGAATACTTGTGGCACAAAAGTCTTCAGAGCAAATACTAGAGCCACAATACTCCACCGAAGGGAGTACTAACGCTGCAAATCTCTAAAGTAAATACTACCGACGCAGTACTCCACAGTGAAATCTAGTTCGGCAATACTCCTGCACCGCAAACCGTACTCCACCACAGTCAATACTATGAATTCTAGTGCTGTAATACTCCACCACAGCAAACAATACTCCACCACAGCAAACAATGCTCCACCACAGTGAATACTTTTGGCGCAGTACTCCTCCACAGGAAACACAATACTCTAATACTTGCAGTGCAATACTCCACATCAAAAACTAGTGCCACAATACTCCTCCACACTGAATACTTGCGGCACATTACTCCTTCACAGGAAATACTTGTGCCACAATACTCCACAGCGAATACTGCATCACAAAATACTCCACAACAAATACTTGTGGCTTAATACGTCTCCCGAGCAAATACTTGCAGCACAATATTACACTATAAATACTTGCAGCGCAATACTCTACAACAAATACTGTGGAGCAATACTCCTCCACAATAAATACTTGCGTTGCAATACTCCACTACTATGAATATTTGCTGCAAAAAACTCTTTACAGCAAATACTAGACTACAATACTCCACCAAAGTGAGTTCTAGCTCAAATCTCCAAAGTGAATACTATCGGCACAGTACTCCACAGTGAAAACTAGTTCGGCAATACTCCTGCACTGCAAACAATACTCCACCACAGCGGATACTATGAATTCTAGTGCTGTAATACTCCACCAAAGCAAACAATACTCCACCACAGTGAATACTTTTGGCGTATTACTCCTCCACGGGAAACCCAATACTCTAATACTTGCAGTGCAATACTCCACACCAAAAATAGATCAATACTCCTCCACATTGAATACTTGCGGCACATTACTCCTCCACAGGAAATACTTGTGGCACAGCACTCCACAGTGAATACTTGCAGCGCAATACTCCACCACAACAAATACTTGCGGCGCAATACTCCACAGCGAATACTGCATCACAATACTCCACAATAAATACTTGTGGCTCAATACTCCTCTACTATGAACACTTGCAGCACAAAACTCTTCACAGCAAATACTAGAGCCACAATACTCCACCAAAGTGGGTACTAGCGCTGCAAATCTCTAACGTGAATACTATCGGCGCAATACTCCACAGTGTAAACTAGTTCGGGAAAAGTCCTACACCACAAACAATACTCCACCACAGTGAATACTTTTGGCGTAGTACTCCTCCACAGGAGACACAATACATTAATACTTAGTGTGCAATACTCCACACCAAAAACTAGTTCCACAGTAGTTGCCCACGTTGAATACTTGCGGCAATTTACTCCTCCACAGGAAAAACTTGCAGCGCAGTACTCCACAGTGAATACTTGTGGCGCAATACTCCACACCGAGTACTGCATCACAATACTCCATATCAAATACTGTGGAGCAATACTCCTCCACAATAAATACTTGCGGTGCAATACTCCTCTACTACGGATACTTGCAGCACATAACTCTTCATAACAAATACCAGAGCCACAATACTCCACCAAAGTGAGTACTACCACTGCAAATCTCCAAAGTGAATACTACGGGCGCAATACTCCACAGTGTAAACTAGTTCGGCAATACTCCTCCACAGCAAACAATACTCCACCAGTGAATACTTTTGGCGCAGTACTCCTCCACAGGAAACACAATACTCTAAAACTTGCAGTGCAATACTCCACATCAAAAACTAGTGCCACAATACTCCTCCAGAGTAAAAACTAGCGGCGCAATTTCCTCCACAGCAGACATGAGCGGCGCAATACTCCCAGTTTGCACTAGAGGTCAGCCAAAAGCCGATCTCGTCACATATCAGGCCATATATAAATATATATCTCGAAGTATACATGTTACACTTAAGCCAAATGCCATGCAATGCTGTAGTTGCATGAGCCATCATGAATGTGAATGCAGTTTCTCCACATGTATATGCAGAGAGCAGACGGCAGTGTTTATTTATTGTAGATTCTCTGTAAACGAGCTTGATAGGGTTTTTAATGAAGTCTTAGTGTTATCACACACACATGCGGTGCAATAAGAGAATCGAACTGTATTTCCTGAATGTAGCACTCGATGGATTGATCGCAACTACTTTGTGCTGAAATGCATTGTGGGTAAGTGCATTAAGGCGTCTGATGGCTGCTGGAATGCCGCTGTTTTAATGCATGCCCACACTGAAGATCCAGAGCAAACCTCCTCACTGCAGACCTGCTGACGCACCAGTGCATGCTGGGAAACGCAGTGCTGGTGGGCGGAAGCAGAGAGACGTGTGCACATTAAATCAATCCTGTGGACTGTTGGTTTTAAATGGAAACCAGTGAATAAATACTCGTGCAATAATGGACCAGAATGTTGAAGAGCAGCGTTTATTAATAATCATGCTTCATTGCTGTGTATGACTGCATGAACTCATCTTAATGTACAGCACTCCAGCGTATACTAAAACTACAACCGTAACAAAGCTTTTATTAATGACACAAAAATGACCTTTTATTTATAAAATTAAGATAATAAAGATCCTTTGCCAAAGCAACTTCTCTCATTTTCACTTTCTTGATCATCTGAAATTATAAAAACGTAAACTAAATATAAATAAAGAATGAAAATAGCCAAATGACTTTAATTAAAATGAATATAATGCTGAACCTTAAAGTATTTGTACATTAACTGTGTTCAGAAAACAGTTTTGTTAATCATTTTTGAAAGAAATGCTTTTTATATAAGTATTATAATGATATAGTCAATAAATCTGCATATTTATTATAAGATGCAGACTGATATAAATGTGTTTTTATTGTGCACATTTTCTGTAATTCTAAAATACCAGATGTAGCTATAATGCACAATATAGAGTTCTGTGGATTCCACTGGCTGAATTACACGTTGTAATTTAAATTGACTAAACGTTTAGTTTTATTTATTTTTTAATACAATCAGTAGCTAAAGTATAATTAAATATAAAATGAGTTTTCAGAAATTAATCAATAATTAATAAAGGACAGGATGCTTTTTTCCCACCCACTTTGTTCAGATTTGATTTGGTGTCAGTAGCATGATTATTTGTGAAGTTTACCAGCTGCACTATTTTAAGGAAACCTTAAGGAGCTGAAGGTTTTAAGGAAACTCCAAACATGTATATTAATCATGTTTAGTAAAATTACAACACAAAATTATATATATTCAATCTTTTTGCCCCTCCATCACCAAAGACTGTATTCAGCCATATTTCTGTATGTAGACCAAATCTACTCAGAAAACTAGAAGTCTCCTTTAATTCAGAGTCATTTAATAACACTTTAATTTAATTAATAACTAATAACACATTAATTTATCTTTATAATATTAAAATTGCAATGTATTAAGAAAATAAAAATGCTGTAACTCTTGGAAATGTTCAATATTTATTGATTTTCTTTCATTTTATGCTTCAGAATATGCCTCCTCACTAATAAATAAATAATTATTTTAAAAAATTCAATATTTAAAAGACTTTTCAAGGTCACTTCAGTCACAGCATTAGAATATATATTCACATTATTTCATATAGATTCCACATGAAAAAATAACTAAATATTATAGTCATTACTAAAGTGTTTTTAAATGTAAACTGCTTAAATTAATCTGTTGTAACTCAACAGCTATAGTATTGTAAACAAATACTGTAGTAAAACTAAAGTATACAGTGTATATTACAGTTTATTAGTGGTTAATACTACAAAACACTACATTATAGTATATATTTTTGACTATTACTATCGCGCGTGTATTTCTTTAAATGACTGTTTACTGTCTTTAACCGTCATAACCGTCTTTTGCAAATTTTCGCGCGCTCTGTATGGATCAGCTCACTCATTGGACGGCGCTGTGCGCGCGTCGATAGTTAATTTAAATAATTTTGATTACAGGTGTTCAGCTTGTGTTCAACAGAACAAGAAACGAGTAAAGGGTGAGTAAATGATCAGCTTTTATTCTTGGGTGAACCATTTTCCTGAATGTCTCTTCATTGTGATGTACTGTGGGGTCTAATAATGTGCAGTGCAGTCTATAAAACAAACATCTGAGAATTAAAGTTAAAATGTTTGTTCACATGTGTAACCCTCAGATGAACCTTCATGTAAAGGTCAACAACATGTCTTATTTTATTCTTCATTTCATGCTGTTTTGACTTGATGTCCATTAAAATCATCGAAATTGAATAAATTAAATACTATGGATTTTTTTATTTGCTCTCATTTATTGAAGCCTTAAATGGAAAATTAACTTTCCTCTTTCTGAAATGTGGAAGGTAATTCAGGAGGTCTCAGGGGTGGAGTTGGTGATTTGGGGCCTCAACAGTCCTGCAACCTTTTATACTTTTATTTATTTTGCTGTTTTGTTCTCACATCACTCTTCTTTTCTACATTAATGTAATCTCTACATTTTAAATGATTTGTTTTCTTCAAATAAATTCACAACTTAATAAACATTTTCGTTTTTAAACCTAAATCTTCATCTGATGACTGCTGGACTGCACCATGATTGGGGTGGGGGGAGACGAATTTCACAGATGTAATAACTACATTAAATTAATATTTAGACCCACACCACACAGAATATGATAGAAAACGATGTTATATTTCATATATAAGTTTAAACTTAAGTATTTATTTAGAGCCCCCAAATTTCCACCCTAATAACTGTGGTTGTTAAGAGAATTCATTCGTTTTCCTTTCGGCTTAATCCCTTTATTAATCTGGGGTCGCCACAGTGGAATGAACCGCCAACTTATCCAGCACGTTTTTACGCAGCGGATGCCCTTCCAGCTGCAACCCAGTACTGGGAAAAGTTATAAGAATTATTTATAATATTTATTAAATTACCCATTAATTTAATATTTTCACATCTACTCCAGCCCTCACAGTAATGTAAAACAGATTGATTGTTTAATTGTGTGTACACCAACCAGTAGGCTAATATAAAAACATTATTTATAACAACAGTTATTTATATTATTAATTACAGTACCCATTACCTCGCTTATTGGTTAAAAGGGGTTAACCATCATAATTTCTGACACATTTATTATGAAACTCATTTGCTTTAATCACAGACTGAGTCTTGATTGTGTGATTCTAATAACGGTCTAAATTTTTCCCGCGCTCGGTGTCGATCAGCTCACTCATTGGCCGGCGCGGTGCGGGTGAGCGCGCCTGTGCGCGTTGCCGCGTGCGTGAGAGCGAGTGCGCGCTCGGTGACTGTGAGCGTAAAGTGATCGGCGTTCAGATCGCGTCGGAGAGCGTCGCGTCATTTCTCTCTTTTCTATTTGAATGTTGTCGCGCTGGAGGAGCGGTGATGGAGCCTCACACACCGAGCTGATCACGGGCACCGCCGGAGGATCATGTCCTATGTGTCTTCACAAGGTAAGACTCACGGCGGTTATTTATAGATCCCGAACCGAGCCGCGGGCCGCCGGAGCCCCGTGAGCGCGCAGCACATCTGTACCGGTGCCCGTGACGGTGATGGGGAGCTCGGTGTCCGTCAGCGGAGACCGAACTTACCGAGTGGAGTTCCAGTGAGATCGCGGAGCCCGGTAACAGCAGATGTGCTCGAGGCCGCGGGCGGTTATTTATAGATCCAGAACCGAATCAGCGGCCCGCGCGCTGCACACACACACACACACACACACACACACACACTCACCCGAGCGCCTCCGCCGGTGCGAGCAGTGCAGATGCGAGTCGTGTCGAGTTTGTGTGTGTGTGTGAAAGAGATTGTGGTGGTTTTGTTGTGGTGTGTGTGTTTGATTTGTGTATATCAGACATTTTGTTGTGTGTAATGTGTGTCTGTGTAAGAGATTGTAGTGGTTTTGAATAGTGTGTGTATGTTTGGTTTGTGTATGTAAGAGAGTGTGTGTTTGTGTGATAGAGTGAGATTGTGTGTTTGGTTTGTGTATGTGAGTGAGAAAGTTTGATGTGTGTGTAAGAGATTGTGGTGTGTGTTTGGTGTTTGTGTGTATTTGATTTATGTATGTGAGAAAGTGTGTTGTGTGCCTGTGTGATAAGAGTGGTGTGTGTGTGTGTGCGTGAGTGAGTGAGTCAGTGAGTGAGAGAGTATGTCTGAGTGTGTGTGTGTGTATGTGTGATTGAGTATAAAGTAAGTGATGTGTGTGTGAATGTGAGTGAGAGTATATGTGAGTGGTGTGTGTGTGTTTTTGACAGTGTGTGTGTGCGTGTGTGTGTGTGTGTGTTGTGCTTCAGTCATTGTGTTCTGGAGAGCTGGTTTACAGTGAGCTGGAGGATGTTTCTCTTGAGCTGCTCAATGTCACTGAGGTGTGTGTGTGTGTGTGTGTGTGTTTTATCAGTATGTAAAACACACACAAACACTTTCTATCCTGATGATAATTATGGTGTGTGTGTGTGTGTGTGTGTGTTTTACATGCTGATGCAGGTGTGTGTGTGTCCATCAGCATCATAGTTTAGTGAGTGTACGGTGGCTCAGAGGCGCTTCAGCTGTTTTCCAGTGGCTGCAGTTACAGCCGTTATAGCAGCAGCTGAAGTGCTGTAATTCTGCATGTAGTCACAGTCTTTCATCAGCGCTGCGTCTCCACACTGCATGCTGATCAGCACAGACCGCCTTCGGTTCAGACACGCTTCTTAAAGCTGCCGGGAACGGCTGTCAAATCTGCATTTCTTATTCCATGTTTGACATAATCTCAACTCAGACATGAAGAGAGCGGCATATTGTTGCTCCTCCCCTTTTTAATAAACAGCCAATAGCGTTAGCTTTCTCAGTGAGAGTGGTCGAGCTTAAGCGCATCAAATGAAAAGTAAGTGAAAAGGGGGCGGGGCATGTCAGACACTAGAGAGCATTTGATTGGTCAGAAGATTCGATGAGGAGACGACTGAAATATCCTTGATTCATGTAGGAGGAAGAGACAAACTGCAGATGTTTAGGTCAGATTAAATCTGCCAGACGTGAATTCTGCAGACACTAGATTATAGATAATAGACTAATGGGGCGGCATGATTGCCTCACAGCAAGAATATCGCTGGTTCGAGTCCCGGCTGGGTCAGTTGGTGTTTCTGTGTGGAGTTTGCATGTTCTCCTCGTGTTTGCGTGGGTTTCCTCCGGGTGCTCCGGTTTCCCCCACAGTCCAAACACATGCGCTATAGGGGAACTGATGAACTAAATTGGCTGTAGTGTGTTAGTGTGTATGAGTGTTTCCCAGTACTGGGTTGCAGCTGGAAGGGCATCCGCTGCTTAAAACATATGCTGGATACGTTGGCGGTTCATTCCGCTGTGGCGACTCCTGATTAATAAAGGGACTAAGCAGAAAAGAAAATGAATGAATGAAGGTTATAGAATGATACTCATTATTAAATAACGTTATTTTAATTTCACAGGACCTTTAAAGCTGTTTTTTAGAAGACATGCAGGAAAATCTGGCTAATAATATTCAATATTCATATTGCAGATAGGTGTGAGATATAAGAACAACAGCCAATCAGAGTCAGCTTTACACTCATTTAAAGAGTTTTAAATACACTGTAAAACCCCAAAAGTTAAGGTAACTCAAACCATTTAAGGGAACCGATTGCAGCAAACTGTTTAAGTTCAAAAACTAATTTTAATGAGTACTGTGAACTTACTCCATTTGAGTAAACAAAGCAATTTGAGCACAGAAAAACCCAATAAATGAAGAGAACTCAAACCAATTGAGTACTGTAAAACCCAATAAGTTTAGGCAACTCATTACCTTCAACACTGAGTTCAAAACTCTTTTCAAATGAGTAGAATTAACTTTCAGTAAATTTTGAGTTAAACACACTCAATTCATTTGATAACGTTAACTGTTGGGTTTTACAGTGTAGTTGCAAGTTGATAGTTTTGATTTAAGGTGAATTATATGTAAATCAGATCAGAATAATATCTATCACCTGTTTATTTACATAAGATTATTACACAAATAACAATAGCATGCTAATAAAAACAGATTTTCTCCAGAAAAAGTATTGCTGGGAGAAATATAGTTATTGCCAAACGATAATATCGCATGATATTCCCCCAACACTTGTGCAGTGCTGTTGTGATGTTTGGCTTAGTAATTGATCAGATAAAGTTGAATGCGCATTCTGTATATTCTGGGATAAAGATGGAAATTTGAGAACATTTGATTAAATTAGATATTTAATTTACTGTATGTAAACTGTTATTATCGGCCAGCTCTTATCTAAGTAAGCGTGATTATAAACATATTAATATATTATAATATGCTCTGAAACAGTGTTAAGCATGAAGACAATAATATATTTGCATTTCAGGTAGAGCTGGGCGATACAGCAAAAATGCAATCCGGATAATTATTTTGCATATTGAATGATAATGATATATATTCTGATATAAGTTGTTAATGCTTCCAGATTTAAGAGTTAAAGGATCCATTAAGTGGCATAACATATTTTCGGCCGATAAATTTTCGATGGCTAAAAAAATTCAGTACATCTCTAATATCAACACCCTTCTAGATTCCCATTGTTGTACACTTCTGCTGTGTGATTGGCTCTTAGATTAATATAGAGTAAGAAAGTCCAGAGCTTATCATTGTTATTGACAAAAATTTTATTCAATATAATATGGTTTATCAGCCCAGCTCTAATTTCACCTTTATGTTTTGTAAGTTTAGACTTATTGCATCACCTTCCTGTGTTGCGCACACTGTTCAGTCAACAGCTAGTTTAATTTAGTTTTAATGCTCACTCCCACTGCAATAATACTACAGTAATTTATAGTAAATACTATAGTGTTTTTGAGCCATATCAAAGTTCCTTTAAGGCAGGTCAGACATTCTGTCTGAACGGGGAAACATCAAATCCTCCAAAACCGTTTGCCATGCTTATGATTACATTTAAATATTTGGACTAGCCAATAAAATTAAACAGCTGTCTTTAAACATTTAAATCACATAAGATCTACATTTTCTCAGGTTGGTGATGCTAATGCACACTCAAAAGGGAACGAGATTACGATACCGACCCCCTTTATGGATGTTTCTGTTTGCGTTACACATTATCATAATGATCGTCTGACCACGCTGCTCTTCTGAAGTAATTTACAACTTATTCCTGATGACAAATCTCCGGAAATGACAGTGAGTCTATGGCTGTTTCTCGATATGCGTTCTTCAGTGTTCTTGCGTCCTCGTGTTCTCGTGTAACATCATCATCAACCACCAAAGTTCAATCCAAAACTCAAGACCGCAAGAACGGAGGCGTGGAAGTTTCTGGATGTGTTCTTGAGGATCGAGACACATCGAGACTTGAGTGCAAAACTTGCTTTAGAAGTCCCAGAAGTCATCACGGCTGAATAAAGGAGGTGGGATCCACAGCATTTAATATAGATTTATTATTAATGTTCAGAGATAGAACTTATTTATCTCAGGAGTTTCATTAAATGAGATGGTGAAAGTAAACATTAATATTAAGGGTGTTTATTGGCTGAAATTCATATTAAAATGAGCTTTATTTGGATTGACTAATGTATATTCGTAAGGTCTTTATGCATACTGTATATTGTGAAAAAATATACTTCCAAGGTAACTTGGCAAGACCGGTCTCCAGAAGAACTCGAGTCCGTTCTGTGCGTTCTTGGAATTGAGAAACAGCTGTTGTTTGCAAGTTTGTGCGGTGTGCGAGTAGTTTCCGTCATGTGATGTGGGTTTGACAGGACTGGCTGTACCTTACGTTTGTTTTATTCAGATTACAAAACCAGAGAACATTGTGTAGTTGGTTTGTTTAAAAGTAGAGATTTGAAACTGTATGTTGATGTATTTCTCATGTGTGTGAAGCTAGTATTGACTGAGATTTCAGAGCATTTGCTGATTCAAGGGTTCATAATGAAGCTGCAGAAACTGTCATAAACACACGTCTGCACTGAGCCCCTCCCCCAGAGAATTGTCAGTTTATACTGATCGCTGATTGGCTCTCTCTGCCTGGTGACTCTAGCTTCGATGCTAAATGGCTAACATTGATTTTATTGAGCGAGTAGCTGTGTTTATGTGCTTTATGAAGGCTGAAACACAGTGTCAATTCGTTTGGAGCCTTGTCCGAGTCTACTAGATACTTCCTAGAAGCTTTTGATGAGCTGGAGGATTTTCCCCCGGGACACCAACAACAGGCGCTACGTCATAATTACGGCCCTACAAGACAAAGCTAACGATTGGTTAATGTGGTGCGAATGTCCGCTGAAGATTTTTCAACTGGAGGGATTCGCGCGGTACATGTGTTAAGCATGTCAATCGTACAAAACCATCAACTCGCACCGCCTCATTCGCGTCTGGTGTGAACGCAGCATAAGGTCTGTCCACTACTACTGGAGACGGTATATTGGGAAGCAGCCATAGTCTTTAGCCATGATAACATAATTGAATTAATCTGTTGTGGTGATTCTACAGTCGCTAAAGTAACTGTAACTGTAAGTTTACTGTAGTAAAAACTAAATATACTATAGTGTGTATTACATTCATAAAGAGCTGTAAATACTGTAATATATAGTATGTTTTACTATAGTATACTTCATAAACACTATAGTATTTACTGTTAATGACTTTAGTGTTTTGTCTTTGTTCAGTTCTGTGGTGTTCAGATCATGCATGCATGTGTGTGTGTTTATTTGCTTTTCCCTAGAGATACACACACTGATGTAAATGTGCAGTGTGTGTGTGTGTGTGTGTTCAGTCATGGTGAGCTGAGCTGAGCGTTTATGTAAGAATCACACATTTGCTGCATCAGTCACAGCGGCGGATCATTTCTCTTTATTAATAAAGTGTTCAGAGCTGAAGCTTCAGGCTTTGATGAACTCAAGATCACTCACAGATCAAACACACACACACACACACACACACAGTCCACCTGAGGCTGAATGGAGGATATAGAGGAGTGTGCTGCACAATATATCTGAAAATTATCCTTATATTATTTTAAGAGTGTATACAATATCCATATCCGCAGGCCATGTGTAACCTGAATAGTTAGCACATCAGTTGCTGCCTCTTTCCTTTTCTTACCGTTAATGTTTTAGTAAGCAATAAAGAGCTGGAAATAAACCAACTCAGGCTGGAAAATCACAACTAATAATCTGAATTTCTGCTGGGGTTTTCAGTCATTTGTGGTGTTTGACAGTCTAAATATTTCCACCTTGACATTTATTTAATTAGCTCTACCTGATGTACTTTATCACTACTTAATTTGTAAAAGAATAATTCACGTGTTGTATTTAATCATACAATAATGCAGTACACTGATTATTTTTGTTATTAAACTAAATGAGCAGTTCAGGTAGATATCGTGCAGTGATGATCGTGATAAAAGCTTCAGCAATTAAGCTTCAGCAATACAATATGATATCTGCAGTCTGTCTCTGTGTCCTCTGCTGACCTCTGACTTTTACTTTGACCTCTACTCGATCAGTCGATCAGTGATTCTCATTGCTGATTGGACAGGGTCATTTCTTTTGTTTATTTTACCTTTATTCTGGTCCACATCAAAACAGACGTATGCAATATTATCTAATTGATTACTATCCCTTAATTTATCAACAGTTATTATTATAGTTATTAATAATTATAATAATAATAATTAGTCAACACCGAACAGTGTTCAGCATCTGAAATGGATCAATACCTTTCATCAAAGTCCTTCCTTCCTTTGTTTTAGGACATTTTGGATTCACTTAAAAATGTTGACTTGTATTATATTCCCCTTTGGGTAAGTGAGCGTGTGTGTGTGTGTGTGTGTGCGTGTGTGTGCGTGTGTGTGTTCGTTCATTCTGGATTCTTACCTGATTCACTATTACAGTGCTTGACGCTTACTTTTTCAGGAGTAGCACATGCGCTCCTAAGTTGAAAAATTTGGCGCAGTGGGTAGCACGTTCGCCTCACAGCAAGAAGCTCGCTGGTTCGAGCCTCGGCTGGGTCAGTTGGTGTTTCTGTGTGGAGTTTGCATGTTCTCCCTGTGTTGGCGTGTGTTTCCTCCGGGTGCTCCGGTTTCCCCCACAGTCCAAACACATGCGCTATAGGGGAACTGATCAACTAAACTGTGAATGAGTGTGTATGAATGTTTCCCAGAGATGGGTTGCGGCTGCGTGAAACATATGCTGGATAAGTTGGTGGTTCATTCCGCTGTGGCGACCCCAGATTAATAAAGGGACTAAGCCGAAAAGATGTATGGAGTTTAGCTAGCGGTCCACAGCAGGACTGGGATCAAATTGATCTAATGAAGGCCTCTAAACTGATCTGGATCAAGTCTTCAGTTGTGGACATGCCTAGGCTGCTTCTTGTTTTGATCCAGTTTCGAGCTGAAAAAGTATCTTTCACACTGATCAGCAGAAATAGGGAGTTATTAAGTTATTGATTAGTTAATAAAATGTGCAGTAGTTTAATCTGTTTGTATCATAAAACGATTATGGCTGTATCAATGACCCCAAACAAAACATTTTATATTGTACACATTATCTTTAATATAAATATATTTGCAGTAGCCAGATTGAAACACACCTTTTCTCCACAGCACATAAAAAATGTGACTTTTAGGAATAATTTCATCAAAAGTAATTTATTTGTATAACATATTCTACTGATGCCACCGTACTTCCCACATGGGAACAGTAAGACAATGTGAAGAAAGACACAACTACAAGCTGATGTGCAAAGCTGACACTGTTTATCAGAGCACTTCTCTTTCTGGGCTTTTTAAAGAAGAGCTGAATATGGGAATCTCTCTGTGAATTAAAGTTTCCTTCTGCCCCAAAGTAACACCAACTTTTCTGTTAAACGTTAACAGCCTTCAGCAACACAATCATTTCTTATTGATTTCTTATTCTTATTTAACAAACAATTTTTTAAAAAGTTTGTGTGTTTCTTTTCAGTGTTCACCACAGACAGGTCAAATCTGCTCTCTCTCTCTCTGTCTCTCTGTCTCTCTCTCTCTCTCTCTCTCTCTCTCGCTCTCCCTCTCTCCCTCTCTCTCTCCTCTCCTCTCTCTCCTCTCTCTCTCCTCTCTCTCTCTCCTCTCTCTCTCTCTCTCTCTCTCTCTCTCTCTCTCTCTCTCTCTCTCTCTCTCTCTCTCTCTCTCTCTCTCTCTCTCTCTCTCTCTCTCTCTCTGCTGTAGTGTTGGTGCTGCTGAGAGATTGAGATGCACCGGCCAAAGTTTGTGTATAAAGTAATGCAAAAACCAATATAATTAATATGGAAAGCAGAATCTCGGACATGTCTGGGGAAAGGAGGATGTATTGTCACCCCAAATAATGAGCTGGATCAGTCTTATTAGTAAAAGGGCTTTCTATTCCGTGTGTCCTCGTGCTCTTCTCAAAGCTACTACTAAAGTCAGAGCAGCAGTTCTGTATCCAGCGCATCTCTGTGGGGCAGAGCATGTGAGTCTCTGGCATGGTTCTCAGTTTCTTGCGAACACAGAACCAGGCCGCTCAGGTAAAGTCTGTGTGGGCAGCGCTGATGTTGAATTGGGTCTCACACTAGATGTGCCACGGTATGCCATCCATGGCCGAATAGCAGGCGTTTTCTTTGAGGCTCACACATTGTGCGGCTCCGCCATCATTCGGTACCATGCTTAGCAATGTATACAAAACAATGTAAAGACCGTCTGACGTGAAGTAAATAAAGGAGTAGAGAGGTGCTGTTGTTGATCGCGTCAGCATGTGCTAGTCACAATAGATTTCCAACGTAATACACCATAAGTTAGTGTGACGAGCATGTTGTTTTACCATGGCCGAGTGAATTAAGTCATCAATCGAGTTTATTAGAAAGAAAATCACACATGTGCGACTAAATAAGTTTTCCAGTTCGCACACGTCTATCTTTAGTCGCAAATAAAGATTTGAGCTCTGTATTATATAACTATTAAGCTGATTCAAGATCAGTGAACATTCTGGCCTGTTTTTACATATTATATGAGTGTGTGTGTGTGTGTGCATGAGTGTGTGTGAACTTTAGTGCGCTGGTGTTTTACAGTTGTGCAATTCATTTATTTATTTATTTTTTAATCATATTTTATAAATTATTATAGTGGCAGGAAAATCTGGAAGCCATTGAGGCATATCATAATACTTCTCTCATTATACTTCTCTCATTATGTTACTCTGCAATTTCAGTGCAATTCTCATTCACTCTTTAAAACAATAGTATGATGAAAATGCGTAAAAATGTGTTTTTGACATGCCATGTGGTGTCTGGTTTGAGCTTAGCATCTGGAGTTAAAGTGCTGTTACCACAAACTCTGTAAGCCTCAACTATGTTAGCGTCAACTCTATTACTGTCAAATCTGTTTAACGTCAACTCTGTTACTGTCAACTCTGTTACTGTCAAATCTGTTTAACGTCAACTCTGTTACTGTCAACTCTGTTACTGTCAAATCTGTTTAACGTCAACTCTGTTACTGTCAACTCTGTTACTGTCAACTCTGTTACTGTCAACTCTGTTACTGTCAACTCTGTTTAACGTCAACTCTGTTACTGTCAACTCTGTTACTGTCAACTCTGTTTAACGTCAACTCTGTTACAGTCAACTCTGTTACTGTCAACTCTGTTACTGTCAACTCTGTTACTGTCAACTCTGTTTCTGTCAACTCTGTTACTGTCAACTCTGTTACTGTCAACTCTGTTACTGTCAACTCTGTTTAACGTCAACTCTGTTACTGTCAACTCTGTTACTGTCAACTCTGTTACTGTCAACTCTGTTACTGTCAACTCTGTTTAACGTCAACTCTGTTACTGTCAACTCTGTTACTGTCAACTCTGTTTAACGTCAACTCTGTTACAGTCAACTCTGTTACTGTCAACTCTGTTACTGTCAACTCTGTTACTGTCAACTCTGTTTCTGTCAACTCTGTTACTGTCAACTCTGTTACTGTCAACTCTGTTACTGTCAACTCTGTTTAACGTCAACTCTGTTACTGTCAACTCTGTTACTGTCAACTCTGTTACTGTCAACTCTGTTACTGTCAACTCTGTTTAACGTCAACTCTGTTTAACGTCAACTCTGTTACTGTCAACTCTGTTACTGTCAACTCTGTTACTGTCAACTCTGTTACTGTCAACTCTGTTACTGTCAACTCTGTTTAACGTCAACTCTGTTTAACGTCAACTCTGTTACTGTCAACTCTGTTACTGTCAACTCTGTTTAACGTCAACTCTGTTACTGTCAACTCTGTTACTGTCAACTCTGTTACTGTCAACTCTGTTACTGTCAACTCTGTTACTGTCAACTCTGTTACTGTCAACTCTGTTTAACGTCAACTCTGTTACTGTCAACTCTGTTACTGTCAACTCTGTTACTGTCAACTCTGTTTAACGTCAACTCTGTTACTGTCAACTCTGTTACAGTCAACTCTGTTACTGTCAACTCTGTTACTGTCAACTCTGTTACTGTCAACTCTGTTACTGTCAACTCTGTTTAACGTCAACTCTGTTACTGTCAACTCTGTTACTGTCAACTCTGTTACTGTCAACTCTGTTACTGTCAACTCTGTTTAACGTCAACTCTGTTTAACGTCAACTCTGTTACTGTCAACTCTGTTACTGTCAACTCTGTTTAACGTCAACTCTGTTACTGTCAACTCTGTTACTGTCAACTCTGTTACTGTCAACTCTGTTTAACGTCAACTCTGTTACTGTCAACTCTGTTACTGTCAACTCTGTTACTGTCAACTCTGTTTAACGTCAACTCTGTTACTGTCAACTCTGTTACTGTCAACTCTGTTACTGTCAACTCTGTTACTGTCAACTCTGTTTAACGTCAACTCTGTTTAACGTCAACTCTGTTACTGTCAACTCTGTTACTGTCAACTCTGTTTAACGTCAACTCTGTTACTGTCAACTCTGTTACTGTCAACTCTGTTACTGTCAACTCTGTTACTGTCAACTCTGTTTAACGTCAACTCTGTTACTGTCAACTCTGTTACTGTCAACTCTGTTACTGTCAACTCTGTTTAACGTCAACTCTGTTACTGTCAACTCTGTTACTGTCAACTCTGTTACTGTCAACTCTGTTTAACGTCAACTCTGTTTAACGTCAACTCTGTTACTGTCAACTCTGTTACTGTCAACTCTGTTACTGTCAACTCTGTTTAACGTCAACTCTGTTTAACGTCAACTCTGTTACTGTCAACTCTGTTACTGTCAACTCTGTTTAACGTCAACTCTGTTACTGTCAACTCTGTTACTGTCAACTCTGTTACTGTCAACTCTGTTTAACGTCAACTCTGTTTAACGTCAACTCTGTTACTGTCAACTCTGTTTAACGTCAACTCTGTTTAACGTCAACTCTGTTACTGTCAACTCTGTTTAACGTCAACTCTGTTTAACGTCAACTCTGTTACTGTCAACTCTGTTTAACGTCAACTCTGTTTAACGTCAACTCTGTTACTGTCAACTCTGTTTAACATCAACTCTGTTACTGTCAACTCTGTTTAACGTCAACTCTGTTTAACGTCATCTCTGTTACTGTCAACTCTGTTTCTGTCGACTCTGTTACTGTCAACTCTGTTTCTGTCGACTCTGTTACTGTCAACTCTGTTACTGTCAACTCTGTTACTGTCAACTCTGTTACTGTCAACTCTGTTTAACGTCAACTCTGTTACTGTCAACTCTGTTACTGTCGACTCTGTTTCTGTCAACTCTGTTACTGTCAACTCTGTTACTGTCAACTCTGTTACTGTCAACTCTGTTACTGTCAACTCTGTTTAACGTCAACTCTGTTACTGTCAACTCTGTTACTGTCAACTCTGTTTAACGTCAACTCTGTTTAACGTCAACTCTGTTACTGTCAACTCTGTTTAACGTCAACTCTGTTTAACGTCAACTCTGTTACTGTCAACTCTGTTTAACGTCAACTCTGTTACTGTCAACTCTGTTACTGTCAACTCTGTTTAACGTCAACTCTGTTACTGTCAACTCTGTTACTGTCAACTCTGTTTAACGTCAACTCTGTTACTGTCAACTCTGTTTAACGTCAACTCTGTTACTGTCAACTCTGTTACTGTCAACTCTGTTACTGTCAACTCTGTTACTGTCAACTCTGTTTAACGTCAACTCTGTTACTGTCAACTCTGTTACTGTCAACTCTGTTTAACGTCAACTCTGTTACAGTCAACTCTGTTACTGTCAACTCTGTTACTGTCAACTCTGTTACTGTCAACTCTGTTTCTGTCAACTCTGTTACTGTCAACTCTGTTACTGTCAACTCTGTTACTGTCAACTCTGTTTAACGTCAACTCTGTTACTGTCAACTCTGTTACTGTCAACTCTGTTACTGTCAACTCTGTTACTGTCAACTCTGTTTAACGTCAACTCTGTTTAACGTCAACTCTGTTTAACGTCAACTCTGTTACTGTCAACTCTGTTACTGTCAACTCTGTTACTGTCAACTCTGTTACTGTCAACTCTGTTTAACGTCAACTCTGTTTAACGTCAACTCTGTTACTGTCAACTCTGTTACTGTCAACTCTGTTTAACGTCAACTCTGTTACTGTCAACTCTGTTACTGTCAACTCTGTTACTGTCAACTCTGTTACTGTCAACTCTGTTTAACGTCAACTCTGTTACTGTCAACTCTGTTACTGTCAACTCTGTTACTGTCAACTCTGTTACTGTCAACTCTGTTTAACGTCAACTCTGTTACTGTCAACTCTGTTACTGTCAACTCTGTTACTGTCAACTCTGTTTAACGTCAACTCTGTTACTGTCAACTCTGTTACAGTCAACTCTGTTACTGTCAACTCTGTTACTGTCAACTCTGTTACTGTCAACTCTGTTTAACGTCAACTCTGTTACTGTCAACTCTGTTACTGTCAACTCTGTTACTGTCAACTCTGTTACTGTCAACTCTGTTACTGTCAACTCTGTTTAACGTCAACTCTGTTTAACGTCAACTCTGTTACTGTCAACTCTGTTACTGTCAACTCTGTTTAACGTCAACTCTGTTACTGTCAACTCTGTTACTGTCAACTCTGTTACTGTCAACTCTGTTACTGTCAACTCTGTTTAACGTCAACTCTGTTACTGTCAACTCTGTTACTGTCAACTCTGTTACTGTCAACTCTGTTTAACGTCAACTCTGTTACTGTCAACTCTGTTACTGTCAACTCTGTTACTGTCAACTCTGTTACTGTCAACTCTGTTACTGTCAACTCTGTTTAACGTCAACTCTGTTTAACGTCAACTCTGTTACTGTCAACTCTGTTACTGTCAACTCTGTTTAACGTCAACTCTGTTACTGTCAACTCTGTTACTGTCAACTCTGTTACTGTCAACTCTGTTTAACGTCAACTCTGTTTAACGTCAACTCTGTTACTGTCAACTCTGTTTAACGTCAACTCTGTTTAACGTCAACTCTGTTACTGTCAACTCTGTTTAACGTCAACTCTGTTTAACGTCAACTCTGTTACTGTCAACTCTGTTTAACATCAACTCTGTTACTGTCAACTCTGTTTAACGTCAACTCTGTTTAACGTCATCTTTGTTACTGTCAACTCTGTTTCTGTCGACTCTGTTACTGTCAACTCTGTTTCTGTCGACTCTGTTACTGTCAACTCTGTTACTGTCAACTCTGTTACTGTCAACTCTGTTACTGTCAACTCTGTTTAACGTCAACTCTGTTACTGTCAACTCTGTTTCTGTCGACTCTGTTACTGTCAACTCTGTTACTGTCAACTCTGTTACTGTCAACTCTGTTACTGTCAACTCTGTTTAACGTCAACTCTGTTACAGTCAACTCTGTTACTGTCAACTCTGTTACTGTCAACTCTGTTACTGTCAACTCTGTTACTGTCAACTCTGTTTCTGTCAACTCTGTTACTGTCAACTCTGTTACTGTCAACTCTGTTACTGTCAACTCTGTTACTGTCAACTCTGTTTAACGTCAACTCTGTTACTGTCAACTCTGTTACTGTCAACTCTGTTTAACGTCAACTCTGTTTAACGTCAACTCTGTTACTGTCAACTCTGTTTAACGTCAACTCTGTTTAACGTCAACTCTGTTACTGTCAACTCTGTTTAACGTCAACTCTGTTACTGTCAACTCTGTTACTGTCAACTCTGTTTAACGTCAACTCTGTTACTGTCAACTCTGTTACTGTCAACTCTGTTTAACGTCAACTCTGTTACTGTCAACTCTGTTTAACGTCAACTCTGTTACTGTCAACTCTGTTACTGTCAACTCTGTTACTGTCAACTCTGTTTAACGTCAACTCTGTTACTGTCAACTCTGTTTCTGTCGACTCTGTTACTGTCAACTCTGTTACTGTCAACTCTGTTACTGTCAACTCTGTTACTGTCAACTCTGTTTAACGTCAACTCTGTTACTGTCAACTCTGTTACTGTCAACTCTGTTTAACGTCAACTCTGTTTAACGTCAACTCTGTTTAACGTCAACTCTGTTACTGTCAACTCTGTTACTGTCAACTCTGTTACTGTCAACTCTGTTACTGTCAACTCTGTTTAACGTCAACTCTGTTTAACGTCAACTCTGTTACTGTCAACTCTGTTACTGTCAACTCTGTTACTGTCAACTCTGTTTAACGTCAACTCTGTTTAACGTCAACTCTGTTACTGTCAACTCTGTTTAACGTCAACTCTGTTTAACGTCAACTCTGTTACTGTCAACTCTGTTTAACGTCAACTCTGTTTAACGTCAACTCTGTTACTGTCAACTCTGTTTAACGTCAACTCTGTTACTGTCAACTCTGTTTAACGTCAACTCTGTTTAACGTCATCTCTGTTACTGTCAACTCTGTTTCTGTCGACTCTGTTACTGTCAACTCTGTTTCTTTCGACTCTGTTACTGTCAACTCTGTTACTGTCAACTCTGTTACTGTCAACTCTGTTACTGTCAACTCTGTTTAACGTCAACTCTGTTACTGTCAATTCTGTTTCTGTCGACTCTGTTACTGTCAACTCTGTTACTGTCAACTCTGTTACTGTCAACTCTGTTTAACGTCAACTCTGTTACTGTCAACTCTGTTACTGTCAACTCTGTTACTGTCAACTCTGTTACTGTCAACTCTGTTACTGTCAACTCTGTTTCTGTCGACTCTGTTACTGTCAACTCTGTTACTGTCAACTCTGTTACTGTCAACTCTGTTACTGTCAACTCTGTTACTGTCAACTCTGTTTAACGTCAACTCTGTTACTGTCAACTCTGTTACTGTCAACTCTGTTTAACGTCAACTCTGTTTAACGTCAACTCTGTTACTGTCAACTCTGTTTAACGTCAACTCTGTTTAACGTCAACTCTGTTACTGTCAACTCTGTTTAACGTCAACTCTGTTACTGTCAACTCTGTTACTGTCAACTCTGTTTAACGTCAACTCTGTTACTGTCAACTCTGTTACTGTCAACTCTGTTTAACGTCAACTCTGTTACTGTCAACTCTGTTTAACGTCAACTCTGTTACTGTCAACTCTGTTACTGTCAACTCTGTTACTGTCAACTCTGTTACTGTCAACTCTGTTACTGTCAACTCTGTTACTGTCAACTCTGTTTAACGTCAACTCTGTTACTGTCAACTCTGTTTAACGTCAACTCTGTTACTGTCAACTCTGTTTCTGTCGACTCTGTTTAACGTCAACTCTGTTACTGTCAACTCTGTTACTGTCAACTCTGTTACTGTCAACTCTGTTTAACGTCAACTCTGTTACTGTCAACTCTGTTACTGTCAACTCTGTTTAACGTCAACTCTGTTACTGTCAACTCTGTTACTGTCAACTCTGTTACTGTCAACTCTGTTACTGTCAACTCTGTTTAACGTCAACTCTGTTACTGTCAACTCTGTTTCTGTCGACTCTGTTACTGTCAACTCTGTTACTGTCAACTCTGTTACTGTCAACTCTGTTACTGTCAACTCTGTTTAACGTCAACTCTGTTACTGTCAACTCTGTTTAACGTCAACTCTGTTACTGTCAACTCTGTTACTGTCAACTCTGTTACTGTCAACTCTGTTTAACGTCAACTCTGTTACTGTCAACTCTGTTACCGTCAACTCTGTTACTGTCAACTCTGTTACTGTCAACTCTGTTTCTGTCGACTCTGTTACTGTCAACTCTGTTATGGTCAATTCTGTCATCTTCAACTCTGTTACTGTCAACTCTGTTTCTGTCGACTCTGTTACTGTCAACTCTGTTACTGTCAACTCTGTTACTGTCAACTCTGTTACTGTCAACTCTGTTTAACGTCAACTCTGTTTAACGTCAACTCTGTTACTGTCAACTCTGTTACTGTCAACTCTGTTTAACGTCAACTCTGTTACTGTCAACTCTGTTACTGTCAACTCTGTTACTGTCAACTCTGTTTCTGTCGACTCTGTTACTGTCAACTCTGTTATGGTCAATTCTGTCATCTTCAACTCTGTTACTGTCAACTTTATAATTCATAACATTTTTAATAATAATAATCTCTGTTGTGTGTGCGTGTGTGTGCGTGTGTGTGCGTGTGTGTGCGTGTGTGTGTGTGTGTGTGTGTTAAGTCAAGGCCAGACTGTGGTGACCTTGAGCGCAGCACTGATGCTGGTGTCCGGAGTCAGAGATGCTCTTCTGCACATGTGCAGAACGTCCAGCTGCTGAAGGAGAGAGAGAGAGAGAGGCTCGCCATGGCAACGCAGAGTCGTCTCCTCTTCCAGAATAGTTCTCTCTCCTCCTCATCATCATCGACACCCACTGCTCAGCTCTCTCTCTCTCTCTCTCTCTCTCTCTCTCTCTCTCTCATGATCCCTCTCTCTGCTCTACATCAGTGGTTTTTTCAGTCGTGGTGGTCATGGTAACAGGCCGGGGGTGAGCGAGAGAGTGGGCGTCCGGAAGTGACATCTCCAGGCTGGAGCCCATCTTCCTCTCTCTCTCTCTCTCTCTCTCCCTCTCTCTCTCTCCCTCTGCTGTGGGGGCGATCGACACACAAAGCAAGTGTCAGAATGAGTTTCACATTTGTCTTGTGTGTTTCCTGCACCATATATGGCACATTCAGCCACACATCGCTCTCTTCTTCTTCTTCTTCTTCTTCTTCTCCACATGTTCTCCAGGAATAGCTCAGCTTTCTTTCCTCTCTGGTTTCCAGATGTCCTGACCTCTGCATTTTTAAATGGAATACTTTTAATAACTCATTTCTGTAAGACTTCAGTTTAGGTCACAGATCACGCTATTAGCTAGTGCAGGGTGTCCGCGGGGTCTTAAAAAGTATTAAAAGGTGATAAATCAATTATGAGAAAATTAAAGCCCTTAAAAGGTATGAAATAGTCCTAATCGTGTTTTTACGAGGTCTTTAATTTTGTTCAAGTGTTGTTTGACTCCAAAAAAGCACAAATAAATATATTTTCCTCCTAATATTAAGAGCTGCGTCGATCCATGTGATTGGTTCGTGCCAGGGGCGTCCAGCCATGCTCCTCCGTCTGGGTGTTGTCACGTAATTTGTACCAAACGCAGGAAGGTGATGTGACGCTCTCCACATGTAGCCAAACTATACAGCAAAACAGACGGCATAATGGGAAAATGTAGGTTAGCGCACTCCTGATTGGAGAAAGACGAGTTTAAACAGTGGCTGAAGCCTGTCACTGAAAACACCTGCGTTATTTATTTATAAGCTTTGATTCTGTCCAGCTTATCTGAGTTCTGTTGCACGCTTGTGCTCCATTGATTTAATTAACTACAACTGCTTATTAATAACTGCTTATTAAGTTAAAGGTTTGACACTGATTAGATCTTGAAGTGGCCTTGATGAGGTCTTAAAATGTTCTGAGAAGGTCTTAAAAAGGTATTGAGATGACCTGTAGGATTCCTGCATATTACCTGTCTATTATTATGCTATTATCTGTTCATTAGTAGATATAAAGTATGATCTTATTCTGCATCCCTAATCCTGCCCAATAACTAAACCCAACTTCTACCTTACTAACTATTAATAAACAGCTCAGTAGAGTTTATTAAGCTAGTAGTGTCAGTTAATGGTTTGTTAATATCATTAATTGTGAGCTAAATAAAGCGTTACCCTATTCTCTAATAACTTTATTTGGTCTTGGTCTTGATGACAGTACATATTACTTATTTTACAAGGTGCCAATATTGACATTAAAGGTGTCGTGAAGTGCTGTGAAATCTGCATTTTTAATCTGATGTTTGGCATAATCTCATGAAACACAAAAGGGGCGGGGCATAGAGTAGCTCCTCCTCTTTAAAAAAACAGCCAATAGTGTTTAATTCTCACAACTCTGCCAGTGAGAGTGGTTTGACTCGAACCAGCCACCTTCCTGCTGTGAGGCCACAGTGCGACACCACTGAGACACCATTCCGCCAATGTAGTTATTCATTCATTCATTCATTTTCCTTCGGCTTAGTCACTTTACTTATCAGCGGTCTCCACAGTGGAATGAACCACCAACTATTCCAGCATATGTTTTACACAGCAGATGCCCTTCCAGCAACCCAGCCAGTTTAGTTGATCAGTTCCCCTATAGCGCATGTGTTTGGACTGTGGGGGAAACCGGAGCACCCGGAGGAAACCCACACCAACACGGGGTGAACATGCAAACTCCACACAGAAACACACACTGACCCAGCTGGGACTCAAACCAGCGACCTTCTTACTGTGAGACCACAGTGCTAACCACTGAGCCACCGTGTCACCCCTGTAGTTATTATACAGTCTTTAAAAACTGCTCATTAATAGAGTGCTGTGAAGTAAAACAGCGGATGGGTTATGGGTTATTTAGTTTGACCACCTAAGGTAGCTGGTAGATATTTTCTGAAGGTCACACACACACACGCACACACACACACATTACACACACACACACACACACTCACAGACTGATTGTCAGTATATGAGGGAAGTGTAATGTGTGTGTGTGTGTGTGTGTGTGTGTGTGTGTGTGTGTGTGTGTGTGTTGATGAATCTGCTGTTTGCTGATCTCTGCACTGACTGTAAATGAACTGTTGGTCCAGCTGTGGTGTACACTGATATTTCTCCTGTGTGTGTGTGTGTGCGCGCAGATGGAAGGTGTGTGTCTCCATGTTCTCGGCCTCACACTCCTCTGAATGGCCACGCACACGACTCCCCCGGCTGGAGCCGACAGCTCCGCGTCAGAGATGGAGACCAGTTCTACCTGCTGGATCAAGAGGAGGTGAACGCACAAGCACGCACGCACACACAATCACTCTCTTAGACACACACACACACTCAAAGTTACTCTCTCACACGCCTGTGCAATTACATGCACACATACTCACACACACACACAAACTCACACAATCACTTCATAACACATGAACACACACATTTTCACAAGCTCAGTCCCTCTCACACATCCACACTCTCACACACACACAAACACTCAATCACAGTCTCACACATGCACACACACTCACAGTCAGTCACTGACACACACACACACACACACACAGACACCCGAACCCTCAGTCTCTCACACACACACTCTGTGAACAGTAGAGGGCGCTGCAGGCCTGTGATGAGATCTTCACTCCTGCAGCGTCAGTGAAAACTAATGGGATCTATGAGCCTGACACACACACACACACACACACACACACACACACACACGTCTCAGAGATTCATCTATTCTGAATCACAGTATACAACAAAACAACAACATAAAACTCAAAGTGTCCATAATCAAGAAGGAGAAGCGAGATGATGACTGGTGTGTGTGTGTGTGTGTGTGTGTGTGTGTGTTTTCAGGTTCATCCAGTGCTGATGAATGATCATCGTCCCGTCTCTCACCGACACAAACTGCTGCGCAGGACCGTCAGCGTACCTGCAGATAGCAGACCCCACCCTGAGTCAGGTACACTCACACACACACACCTGCAGATAGCAGACCCCACCCCTGAGTCAGGTACACACACACACACACACACACAGACACAAACACTGCAGATAGCAGACGCCACCCCACCCCACACACTATAAGCATACACACATGTGCTGTACATACACAGTAAAGCCGCACACACTATACACAAACACTTTATACACACTACTACACACACTCTGTAAACACTTTATATACACTCTACACACATTCTATACAATCAAAAACACACACACACACACACACACACTCTCTTTATCTGTGTTCTTCACACATGCTCTGCTGTTTTTGGATTGTTTATGACTAGGCATGATCCTGACAGTATGATAACCTTGGATAAAAACATCACAGTATCCCGGTATTGTGATTTCAGCTCTATAATATCTTCTTTTTAAATGTTTGGGTAATAATAAACACTTGTTTTCCTTTTCAACACAGTAGATTTATTTTGAGGAATAAAATATCAGCAGTGATCATGTCAGGCTGATAATGAGGATGAATAATTGACTTCTGCTGTCTTCATTAGTTTCATTCATTCATTCATTTTCTTTTCGGCTTAGTCCCTTTATTAATCTGGGGTCGCCACAGCAGAATGAACCGCCAACTATTCCAGCATATGTTTTACACAGTGGATGCCCTTCCAGCTGCAACCCATCTCTGGGAAACATTCACACACACTCACTCACACTCATACCCTACGGACAATTTAGCCTACCAAATTCCCCTATAGAGCATGTGTTTGGACTGTGGGGGAAACCGGAGCACCCGGAGGAAACCCACGTGAACGCAGGGAGAACATGCAAACTCCACACAGAAACACCAACAGACCCAGCCGAGGTTCAAACCAGCGACCTTCATGCTGTGAGGCGACAGCACTATCTACTGCGCCACTGCGTCACCATCATTAGTTTCTAAAACACAGATTTTTTTTTTACAATGTAACTTTTTTTACAAAGTTACTGCTGTCCTAAAAAGACTAAATAACAAATCTTACACACCTTAGAAACACTAATTCAGAAACTTTTGATGGTGTTAAAACCTTGACTTTTCCAGTATTGACCTCATTCTTTGTGTACGAGCGAGCGCAGTCATTTGAATCTTTTTGGCTGGAGACTTTGGTCTCGTTCACTTCTCTTCATTATTAGATGTTAATAACAGCTCGCTATGCTGTCTGATGCTGCAAACTGACCTTTTCCTATTAAATGATTCTGCTTTGTTTGTATAATCAAGCAAACACTTCAGGGTACAACGTTAAGGATTTTTTTTACTGGTCCGATTGGGTCAATGGTTCAGATTTTGGTTCAGCTTGCCCTGCCAAATTTTTACTGGCCACACCAAAGAAAAAATACAATCTAATAGCATATTTTAAATAATGTGTCAAAAATAATGTCTATAATTATTTAAATAATATTTATTAAATGTTAATAAATGTAAAAGGAGCAAAATTCTGTGTTAATAAAACAAAAAGAGCAGTATGGAAAATGTGAAGGTATTTAATTGCAGTTCTCACACTGGCCCCGGGCCATCGGGCAGTCCTTATTGTTGAGCCCTGCACTTGTTTGTAGAGCTAGTATTTTGACCGTGTTCTGCGGTTTATTATTATATAAAGGCTCGTACACACCGGGACGGTTTTCGTTTGCGTTTATCGGCAGCGTTTTTCGAGACGTTTTTCCAAATTCAAACCCAAGCGATTTTCACAGGCGTCGAGCAGAAGAGTATGCAGAATCACTCCTTGACGTTAGATGGTGCTACACAACTTTAGCTTCTGACACCCGCTTGTAACACAGAAGAAGAAGAGAGAAAGTTAAAAGTTACTGGCGATTCGATCAAGCATGTATGGTTGTAGTAGCAGCTCCAGCTGTAGCGATAAAGAAATGATTATTGATCAGCAGTGCAGTAAGCAGCTCCACGATCATATCGCCTCTGGGTATCTTCTCCAATGTGCGCTCACATTGACAGTTTTGCGCTTGAGCGCCTCCGAGTGCTGTTTACTGTAACTTCAGCAGCTCCGTACACGTGAACAAAAGTGCCAATCTGATTGGTGGAGAAGGATTTGACGCAGCACGTCAAAACAAATAAATGAGCATGAGGCGTTTCTTTAAAAATGACGCTTTTACGCCTGCCGTTCTGCGGTAAATTCTAGATTGGATACGCTGCCGGATGGATGTGTGATATGCACATTAATAAAGCAGCATGTTTTTATGACACTGTATAACAATAATTAATATTATTACAGTACTGTGAATGTTGCATTTAGGATTGGGGTGGGAGTAGGCGTTAAAAATACAATTATTGGGTAATTTAATAGATAACTTAAATAATACTCGGTTAAACAACTGTTTTTCCGTTACTGTGACGGTTGGGTTTAGGATTGGGAGGAAGTAGGCGTTAAAAATACAATTACAATTAGGCAAACGTTAATATAAAATACAATAAATTAGAAATTTAATAATTAATAGAAATAATTCTCGTTAACTTCCGGCTGCAAACGGATCCGATCTAGCAACAACCGCGTCTTGCGCATTGGTGTGCACGATCACATTGGTGCCCTTTATTTAGTCATGAGGCGTTAAAGGTTGACGGATAACGCAAGCAAAAAGAGTCCCTGGTGTGAACGGGCCTTAAGGGTCTTTTTAGTAAAAAGATCTGTCATTTTTTACAGTAAGCCTGTTATTCAAAACACAGTTTTCTGCAGGGTTTAACCCCAGTAGTGTGTGTGTGTGTGTGTGTGTGTCAGCAGTGTGTGAATCTCTCCAGCAGCCTCTAACAGTCAACATGCTAATTGTGTTTGTTCTAATCAGACTTGATGAATGAAACACTTTGATTGACATTCTCTCTTTGTACGTGTCATCAGAGGGGGAAAGCCCCGCCCACTAGTCTCCATCTCATTAGCATAAACAGCAGCCCTGAGTGAGAAGCAGCCGTCTGTCCATTAGCCATTAGAGTGTTTGAGCTGCTGAAGATAAAGTCAGTATAGACTAAGAGGATTATAGATGTGAACAGCGACAGGAGCGACATAGACTGACAGAAACATGAACACACACTCACACTGAAGCACACCTGACCTGCACTCACAACACAGCTAGTCCCACAGCCGTCTGTAGCTCCGCCCTCTTCTAAAAGAGCACAATCTCATTTGCATTTAAAGCGACAGTCACCAAACACCACAGTTAGGATCAAAGCCTGAAAGGGTCAGTTTCAGCTGGAGAACATTATCTGTGTGTTATTCTCAGCTCAAACACCCACACACACACACTCTAGACACAGCAGAGACGCATTTATTTCACATGTTATATGTGTATACTTTTGAACAGCCAATGTAAAACCGTCTTCCTCTAGCTCTGCGATGTGCTTTCACTAGCGTATCCTGTTATGATATGTGTTGGGGATCTGATCTTCATTGTAATATATGTATTTCTATACTCTTGATCCACCAAAGCTAGTCTTCCTCTGCGATGCGCATACATGATGCATTATATAAAAGAGGTTTGTGTGTAAAAATGCCGTCAGTATGGTGATGCTGTACGTCTCGCTGATATAAAAGTGCAGTTCTATTGATATCCAGCAGCTCCTGCAGAAATTAAACATGCAGAACTCACACGCTCTTACTGTACAGAATTATGAAGCAGCCTGTGATTAACACTGATGCATGAGATTGTATTTCAGGAGCTCAAACACACACACACACACACACACACACACACACACTGCCATTCTGCTGGTAACCATGACAATAATTACAGATCGCTGTAGCTGTGTGTTAAGCAAAGGCTCGGGGGAGCGAAAGCTCTTTGGCCGCCCATCTTTCTCTCTCTCCTTTTATTTCTCCTTTTGCTTTATGCTCGTTCTTATTTAATATGGAGGACGGCCATCCGCAGATTGAAGGCTTGTGTTGTCATGGAAACTGTAAGTCGTTGTGCCACCAGCCAACTCCTCTCCCCGTGTGCACCTTGGACTGTTCCACATTGCTTTGCGATGTATTGCTGCAGATCAAACCATTGTCCTCCGAGCAGGGGTGTGTGACCCGCGTTTGGGCTCAGTTTGATGTGTCCCTCATGATGATGACAGCGTGACTTTTCATTGCTAATTCAAGAGATTTGCTGGAATTTCCACAAGCGTTTGCAGGATGGAATCATCATTTCAGATGTTAATCATTATTGTCATTCCAGTAAAGTCTGGAGATATACATCATGTGCTGAACAGTAGCTAAAGTCAAGTTAAAGAGGAAGTTCACCTAAAAATGACAATCTCCTGTTCATTCACTCACCCTCAGGTCATCAGGGAGACTTTCTTCATTCAGTGGAACATTAAAGCAGGGTTTGAGCTCAATCTGGGGTTCTTGGAGATATAAATTGCATTATGAATACAACTACACCAGACGACGTGAACATCTCTGTTTGGAAAGAATTCATAATTTTAGACTGCTTGGGATGATTCTGTAGAGAAGTGCATCTGCTTACAATATACTACACCAGGGTGTCCTGCTGAGTTTAGCTCCAACACACCTGCCAGGACGTTTCTAGGGCTGTTTCTCAATATGCGTTCTTCAGCGGTCTTGCATCCTCGTGTTCTCCTAGAACGTCTTCATCAGCTGCCAAAGTTCAGTTCCAATACTCAAGACCGCAAGGACGAGTGAAATTCCCGGATGTGATCTTGATATGGAGGACGCACCGATGCAGACTTGAGCACCGAACTCGCTCTGGAAGTCCCAGAAGTCATTGCGACTGGAGGTGGGAAGCGCAGCATTTTATATAGATTTATTATTAAAGTTCAGAGACGGAACTTATTTACCTCAGGAGTTTGATGAAACGGTGAAAGTAAAAATGACCATGGACATCTCAATAAAGGAATAAACACATTAAGGGTGTTTGTTTGCTGAAATTCGTATTAAAATCTGTTTTGTTTATACTGTGCAGCGTATATTTCTCATGTTCTCATGCAGAGTATATGTTTGAAAAGGGGAAAACAATAAATCATATGAATGCTGTAATGTTTAAATAATTTACCATTTAAAACGCCTGAAGGTCATGTGACCATCAGGAAGAGCGCAGCATCTCATTTCTCAGAGGACGCGTTCTCTGCCCTCGCGGTCGCCCGAGCTCGGTCACCTGGCAAGACCGGTCTCCACAAGAACGCGAGTCCGTTCTCTGCATTCTTGGAATTGAGAAACAGCCTAGTATATCCAGTGAGAGCTTGATTAGCTGGTACAGGTGTGTTTGGTGTTTGATTAGGGTTGGAGCTAAACTCTCCAGGACACCAGCCCTCCAGGACACAGTTTGGACACTCCTGTACTGAACCATCTACAAGCATAGATAAATACAAATAGGCCGAGTCCGGTACAATAATTGATCATTCATTTTCCTTTGGTTTAGTCCCTTTATTCATCAGGGGCCGCCACAGTGGAATGAACCGCCAACTATTCCAGCATATGTTTTACACAGCAGATGCCTTTCCAGCAACCCAGTACTGGGAAACACCCATACACACTCATTCACACACACACTCATACACTACGGCCAGTTTAGTTGATCAGTTCCCCTATAGCGCATGTGTTTGGACTGTGGGGGAAACCGGAGCACCCGGAGGAAACCCACACCAACACGAGGAGAACATGCAAACTCCACATAGAAACCCCAGCCGACGCTTGAAACAGAGACCTTCTTGCTATGAGGCGACAGTGCTAACCACTGAGCCACCATGTCGCCGGTGACAGGTTTATTAGATTATAAATAAACACAAATGAGTCCAAATCAATAGCCATGGCTCCTGATGCCACACTGAGGTCTTGTGAAGAGAAACTATCGCTCCATGTAAGAAATTGAACAATATTTATAATATATAAATGTATGAATGCAGTCCTGTTGCTTTAATGATGAATGTGTGAGTGTGTGATTGAATGATAGACATTAATCACCTCATCATTAAAGGTGACAGGACCACAATCAGACTACATTCACACATGTGCTGAGCTCTGATTGATCAGGCTGTGGATTAAAGCTAATAATACTCTAAATAATGTTCAGTTTCTTACACAGTGATCATCATCAGGAGTCACAGCTATTGATCTGGCCTCGTTTGCATGTGTTTATTTTTAATCTAATAAACCTGTCTCCATTCACCAACAACAACAGATTCAGCTGATCATCTGCTTTCATCTTCCACTCATTAATGCAGGTCTCCTACATCTTGATGACCTCTTGGTGAGTAAAATATGGAAATGTTCATTCTTTAGGGGTGAACTATCCCTTTAATGTGCCGACAGTTGCTGAACTGAAGTTAACTAATCACTAATACACCTGAGAGTCTATTTTACCTCATCAATAAGACTGATCAATCGCTCTCCTGCAGCGCGGGAATCAAGCTGAATGAAAAGCTGGTGCTGAGTGACCATTGGATAGGTGTCGGTTGCTGCTGGTATGTTTCATAAGCTATAGGTGCGTCCCAGATTATATACTTAAGCACTATTCTCTGTCATTTTGTAGTATGAATAGTGTAAGCAGTGCGTGCACACTGAAGACTCCAAAAATAATGAGTCCTCTTTAATTACCCGGATGATGCGCTTATTCAACCGGTAAACAGAAGTGTGTAATGATGGACACTTCACACACTCTACAGCCGCTGCTTTGCTCACATGGTGGAAGAGGCAGAACTATCTCATGTTGCTCATGTTGATTACTTTATTCTGGATTGTGAGAGTGATTATAGCGCCTCCTCATGGTGAACGCGGTTATACTCATGGCAGGTGTTATTTGGTACTTTGGTCATTTATTTCACTAATTTAGCCACCAGGAATCTCATCAGGGAAATGGTTTGATTTTCTGCAGTAAAACACCAGTGTTCTGTTTGTGACGACACTACATAAACATGTGCATAGGTGCGTAGTGTATAGTGTGCCATTCGGGACGCAGCTTATGTTTCTATCTATAGATGTGAATGAAATTTATGCGCAAAACAGGAATATGGCATAAAAGACGTGTGAATAAAGGAGCGTTTCCATCCAACGAGTCAAAGAGAACAAAATCATCCTGATCGTCCAAAATCCTGATTCATTTTATTAATCCTGATTAATCCTAATTATTAATTATTTTAGGGGGTTTTCATCTTTAATTGGAAAGGGCAGTAGAGGTTGTAGACAGGAAAGTATTGGGAGCAGAGAGAGGGGAAGGGTCGGGAAAGGACCTCGTGCCGGGAATTGAACTCGGGCCACCATATGTCGACACATTTAACCACTAGGCTCTTGGCGCTGATCACATGACTGTTTTAATGCACATACTGGAATTTGTTCTGTAAAAGTGTTTCCACCGCACTTTAAGCGCATGTTTTCTTATTAAATAGAAAGTTTATCCTACTCCGTTATGCGCAGATGCTTTTTAAGCGCATTTTCAAAATGTATGCGCATCTTGGCGTTTCCATCACCGGATTTTAATGCGCGTATCCAAAATAAGCATTAAAAGGTGGATGAAAACATCCTAAACACTTACATTTTGTGGACTATTCATTCACTCATTTTCTTTCAGCTTAGTCTCTATTAATCCGGATGCCCTTCCATCTGCAACCCATCCCTGGGAAACATCCATACACACTCCATTCACACTCATACACTACAGACAATTTAGCCTACCTAATTCACCTGTACTGCATGTGTTTGGACTTTGGGGGAAACCGGAGCACCCGGAGGAAACCCACACCAACACGGGGAGAACATGCAAACTCCACACAGAAACACCAACTGACCCAGTCGGGACTCAAACCAGCCACCTTCATGTTTTGAGGCTGCAGTGCTAACCACTGAGCCCCCGTGTCACCTTCAGTATTATTACTCTTCTATTATTCTTCCCTCCAGAACTGTCTTGAGCATCTGTCTGCGCATTCAGCATCTTCTTCTTAATTCCATTGTTCTTTCAGATGTTTGGCGCCAGTTTTTCAGGAAGTGACGATTTTGCTCTCTTTCACTCTTGTCACGCTGCATTATTCTTAAGTGTGATTATTCCAGGTTGCGCGTTCATTTAATCCGCGTCTTTTGGATGGAAACGCAGTGTGCGCGCGCGGCTCGTGCACGTGTGAGGTAGTATCAGATCTCCTTCAGCCTGTCAGACACGCGCGCGCTGTAGGACTGCATGGTGTTTTAGATTTTGTGTGTGTGTCAGTGTGAGATGAAGATGAGGAGGAGGATGCGCGCGCGGCCCGCCCACGCAGGACCATTCCTGACTCTCGCGCTGCGCGTGTAACCGTCGCGCTGAATACATCACATCTATAATTCTCGGTGATGATGATGATGGTCATAATGATGATGATGAAGACGACGGTGCAGGAGTAACGGGATGAAGATCGCGGGTGGCCGCTCGCACATCAACCCGCCGCGCGCGCTTCTGTCGCGTTCACCGCGGAGCGAACGATGAGCGCCGGCGGGAATCTCTGCGTTACCCTGGAAACGGCGGCGGAGACTCGAGCGAGCGCGGGCCGAGCGGAGAGCACCGACAGGCGGACTGCAGACGGAGGAACGCGGAGCTCCAGCGGAGACTGAATCAATGAGCGATAATCACGCGTGAAATACTGAAGATGAAGATGATGATGATGATGAAGCGCCTCTGCAAACTAAAGTTGAGCGCGTAACGACAGACTGATCTGAGGACAGATGAAGGAGCGACAGCGGGACTCTCTGAGTGCAGGAACACGCTGAACACTGACCAGGAGACCGAACACACACTCTCACACACACACAGAGAGACGCGCAGGGGCCTGACGCCTCGGTCTCTGCTTCGGTAAGTCCCACCGGAGACTCTTCAGCTCTGTGCCTCTGCTGTGTTTCAGGAGGTTGTGTTTCACTCTCAGTCTCAGTCATTAGAAGTGGATGAATGTCCTCAAAGTGTGTCTGTTGCAGTGGATTAACGATAGCTCTACTGTAATTGCTCTCTGTCTCAGTGGCGCCCCCTATAGACCGGCGCTGCTCACTGTAGTGCACTATACTGCACACACACTCAGATAGACATGTACAGTACACACACTGCAGGAATACTGTACGCTACAGTGCGCTCTGCTTCAGCTTTGATTTCTAGTGCACTTGCTGAAGTGCAGAGAGTACACAGAGGGATGTTTCTGACAGCATCAGGAAAAGAGAAGAATTGAATGTCAAATATAAGATCATTGTGCATTTCACCGTGTGTAAGTCTCCTTCAAATTGTTTGCGTTTGTGTTTTTTTTTGTCAAGTTGATTTTTCTTTAGTTTTTAAGTCAAAATTGTGAGATATAAAGTTGAGAAAATCTTCATCATGGTGAAAACAGGCCTGCATTTATATATATTTACAGTCTAATTACTGTATACATGTATTATAGTGCTGGGCAAAGATTAATCACGATTAATAGCGCATTTGTTTTGGCTTAATATTTATGTGTGTTATATATTATGGATATGTGATACACACACATACACACACACACACACACACACACATCCATAAAAACAGAACTAAAAACACACATAGATATTTACATTTCTATACACTTTGTATCGTATACATATATTTATATATATATTTTATATTTAAATATATATAAACATTTTCCTAAATATATGCATGCATGTGTGTATTTGTATACATCATTAATACACTCACCGGCCACTTTATTAGGTACACCTGTCCAACTGCTCGTTAACGCACATTTCTAATCAGCCAATCACATGGCAGCAGCTCACTGCATGTAGACATGTAGACATGGTCAAGATGATCTGCTGCAGGTCAAAGCGAGCATCAGAATGGGGAAGAAAGGGGATTTAAGTGACGCTGAACGTGGCATGGTTGTTGCTGCCAGACGGGCTGCTCTGAGTATTTCAGAAACTGCTGATCTACTGGGATTTTCACGCACAACCATCTCTAGGGTTTACAGAGAATGGTCCGACAAAGAGGAAATCTCCAGTGAGCGGCAGTTCTGTGGGCGCAAATGCCTTGTTGATGCCAGAGGTCAGAGGAGAATGGCCAGACTGGTTCCAGCTGATAGAAAGGCAACAGTAACTCAAATAAGCACTCGTTACAATCGAGATCTGCAGAAGAGCATCTCTGAACACACAACACGTCAAACCTTGAGGCGGATGGGCTACAGCAGCAGAAGACCACACCGGGTGCCGCTCCTGTCAGCTAAGAACAGGAAACTGAGGCTACAATTCACACAGGCTCACCAAAACTGGACAATAGAAGATTGGAGAAACGTTGCCTGGTCTGATGAGTCTCCATTTCTGCTGACACATTCGGATGCTCGGGGCAGAATTTGGGCTCAACAACATGAAAGCATGGATCCATCCTGCCTTGTATCAGCGGTTCAGGCTGCTGGTGGTGGTGTAATGGTGTGGGGGAGATATTCTTTGGGTCCATTAGTACCAATTGAGCATGGTGTCAACGCCACAGCCTACCTGAGTATTGTTCTGACCATGTCCATCCCTTTATGAGCACAGTGTCTCCATCTTCTGATGGCTACTTCCAGCAGGATAACGCACCATGTCATAAAGCACCAATCATCTCAGACTGGTTTCTTGAACATGACAATGAGTTCACTGTACTCAAATGGCCTCCACAGTCACCAGAGCTCAATCCAATAGAGCACCTTTGGGATGTGGTGGAACAGGAGATTGGCATCATGGATGTGCAGCCGGCAAATCTGCAGCAACTGTGTGATGCTATCATGTCAATATGGAGCAAAATCTCTGAGGAATATTTCCAGTAGCTTGTTGAATCTCTGACATAAAGGATTAAGGTGGTTCTGAAGGCAAAAGGGGGTCCGACACCGTACTAGTCAGGTGTACCTAATAAAGTGGCCGCTGAGTGAACATGTTGTCTAAGTCTTTAATTATGGATGTGATGAATCTTTGTCCAGCTCTAAATAACACACGATCACAATAACACTGTCAGCACAGACTCCTGTATGTTTCAGTAACTCCTCCATCAGTGTGAGGTAAAGTGTGTGTGTGTGTGTGTGTGTGTGTGTGTGTGTGTGTGTGTGTGTGTGTGTGTGTGTGTGTGTGTGTGAGAGCTGCTGTCGGTCTGCCTGTTGTGTTTGCTGCTCCTCCATTCCCAATATAAGCACTGTGGCCTGTGGATCGGTGCCGAACACAGTTTTGCAGTGGCGGCCCACACAGAATCTGCACACTTTTCTGAATGTGTGTGTGTGTGTGTGTGTGTGTGTGTGTGTGTGTGTGTGTGTGATTAAAGCAGAGGAATGTTGCAGAAATATTTGAGGCATCTCGATCTGGATGGAGGACTTGTGAATGATGTTTGCTGTTCGCAGCTCTGGTTGGTTGGCAGGTGGTTGCTATGCTGTTGCTAAGGTATTGTGATTGGCTGCTGGAGTGTGTGTTGTGCTGCTTTGTGGCTTTATCCTTGTCCAGCAGGTGAAAAAAGTGTGTGTGTGTGTGTTTGAGCAGATCTGCAGATGAAGTGTGTGTGTGTTTGAGCAGATCTGCAGATGAAGTGTGTGTGTGTGTGTTTGAATAGATCTGCAAAGTGTGTTTGAGTGTTTGAGCAGATCTGCAGAAGAAGTGTGTGTGCGTGTATGTGTGTGTGTTTGACGGAGTATGTGTGTGTGTGAGCAGACCTGTAGATGAAGTGTGTTACTATGAGTGTGTTTAAACAGATGCAGTGTGTGGGTTTGTGTGTGTGTTTGATCAGATCTGCAGATGAAGTGTGTGTGTGTGTTTGAATGAGTGTGTGTGTGTGTGTTGGGATCTTCAGGTGGTGTGAGCAGGTGTTGTTCTGCAGTGGGGGATTGTGGGATTGGCTGACGAGAGCGTCAGAAGTTGAGAAAGGCTGAACTTTATGCAAATGAGATGAGAAAGTGCAGGCCGGATTACACTGAAGCCTGTGTGTGTGTGTGTGTGTGTGGATTTCATCCACAGTGGAGGAACTGAGTTTTTATATTCATTCATTTTATACAAAGCTGCAGTAACACACACACACACACACACACACACACACATACATGGAAGTGGAACGCTCACAAAAGCAGACTTTCTCACACTCACTCACACACACATACTCACAACAGCACACACTCTCTTAGACACACAGTTGTAATGCATGAATTGTGTTTCATCAGCAGCAGTATGACTGTAGATCCATGTGTGATGAGAAGAGTTCATTCACACACACACACTGACGACGACACGGGTTTATCTTCAGCCTGGTTCATCATTACTCTTTAATGTTTAGCTGAAAATGTAATTATTTGCCTTCTGTTTACCATTAGATGTTTACCATATTCACTCAGCGGCCACTTTATTAGGTACACCTGACTAGTACCGGGTCGGACCCCCTTTTGCCTTCAGAACCACCTTAATCCTTCATGTCAGAGATTCAACAAGCTACTGGAAATATTCCTCAGAGATTTTGCTCCATATTGACATGATAGCATCACACAGTTGCTGCAGATTTGCCGGCTGCACATCCATGATGCCAATCTCCCGTTCCACCACATCCCAAAGGTGCTCTATTGGATTGAGCTCTGGTGACTGTGGAGGCCATTTGAGTACAGTGAACTCATTGTCATGTTCAAGAAACCAGTCTGAGATGATTGGTGCTTTATGACATGGTGCGTTATCCTGCTGGAAGTAGTCATCAGAAGATGGAGACACTGTGCTCATAAAGGGATGGACATGGTCAGAACAATACTCAGGTAGGCTGTGGTGTTGACACCATGCTCAATTGGTACTAATGGACCCAAAGTAAATCTCCCCCACACCATTACACCACCACCAGCAGCCTGAACCGCTGATACAAGGCAGGATGGATCCATGCTTTCATGTTGTTGAGGCCAAATTGTGAGCCGAGCATCCGAATGTGTCAGCAGAAATGGAGACTCATCAGACCAGGCAACGTTTCTCCAATCTTCTATTGTCCAGTTTTGGTGAGCCTGTGTGAATTGTAGCCTCAGTTTCCTGTTCTTAGCTGACAGGAGCGGCACCCGGTGTGGTCTTCTGCTGCTGTAGCCCATCCGCCTCAAGGTTGGACGTGTTGTGTGTTCAGAGATGCTCTTCTGCAGACCTCGGTTGTAACGAGTGCTTATTTGAGTTACTGTTGCCTTTCTATCAGCTGGAACCAGTCTGGCCATTCTCCTCTGACCTCTGGCATCAACAAGGCATTTGCGCCCACAGAACTGCCGCTCACTGGAGATTTCCTCTGTGTCGGACCATTCTCTGTAAACCCTAGAGATGGTTGTGCGTGAAAATCCCAGTAGATCAGCAGTTTCTGAAATACTCAGAGCAGCCCGTCTGGCAGCAACAACCATGCCACGTTCAGCGTCACTTAAATCCCCTTTCTTCCTCATTCTGATGCTCGCTTTGACCTGCAGCAGATCGTCTTGACCATGTCTACATGTCTACATGCAGTGAGCTGCTGCCATGTGATTGGCTGATTAGAAATGTGCGTTACTGAGCAGTTAGACAGGTGTACCTAATAAAGTGGCCGGTGAGTGTATATTCAGCTTTTCTATAGTTTGCAGTAAAGTGAATAACTTGCCTTTATAGTTTTACACTTAGAGCTTTGTGTTGTCTGAATGATGTTGAAGCTAAAGGCCTGTCCTGGAGAGCTGCTAGTCTGATATATTATTCATAAATGATCTTTACTGACTGCAGATCAGCACACAGGAGTTATTCGGGGACTCTTGCCTGATTTTCTGAGCCTCATAAAACACTTTATGATCATTATAAACGTTCATATGTGATGTGATGAGGATCAGTCTGCTCTTTCTGCAGCTCTGAAAGTCCACAAATGCATGACAGCATCACCTTACAGCTCGCATTAAAGCATCTGACACGCTTCATCATATCATCAAACTCCTGAAGACTGAGAATAATGCCTCAGTTCAAAGAGTTCTCATCAATTATGTGTGCTGGAAACACTTTCAGCTCATCATTATAAACATGAGCATTTACTGTACAGCGCAGCTGAGAGAAAGAGGAATAATGTGAAATGCATTCGTTTGCAGAGTCTTTCCTACAGATGAGGAAGCTTGATTTCATCTATTAACAATTAGATTCTTTTATTATCACGGAGATATACAGTACATGTGATTACTGTTCATCTATAATGCATCATAAGGTGTAATAAATAATGCATTAGGAATATCTTTTAATTATGCAGTATATTGCATGGGTTAAAGCAGTGGTCTCAGACTCAATTCCCGGAGGTCCACAGCTCTGCAGACTTTAGCTCCAACCACCTCCACCTCACCTGCCTGATAGTCTGTAGTAGTCCTGACCGTGTTGATTAGTGGATCAGCTGTGTTTGATTAGGGTTGGAGCAAAACTATGCAGAGCTGCGGCGCTCCAGGAATTTGAGACTCATGGTTTAAAGTGTAATTAAAGTATTTTTAAATGATATTTTTATATTTGATGTCCCCCAAAAGTGTCATCTGTACTACATTATTAAAGGTGTGTTTATTAGTATTTATTTCTATATTAATTTCAGCTTCCAGTTGTCGGTCGAGTTCCCGGTGTTTTGAAGCTAGAGCTGCACATTATAAGGTTTCAGCATGGATATCTCAGTGTGATCATTCACTATAGTCACACTGCAGGATGTCGAGTCTGTAGTTTAGCAAGTCATGATTAGACATGGGAGGATAACTGTTGTCAAGGTATACCGCGGTTTGGTAAAGTCAAGGTATTAAAACAGTCCAAGTTTTCTACTATACCATTCCTAAGGTGTGTAAGGTAAGATCTTTATTTACATTTGTTTAGTTTTTTAGGACAGCAGAATCTCCAGCAGAACACAATATCCAAACAAGTTTTAAATTGTGAAGAAATCTGTGTTTTACAAACTAATGAAGACAGCAGAAGTCAATCATTCATTTCAATTATAGAGCCTGAGATGTTTACTGCTCCAAAATATTATAAATCTTTCACTAAATACAATATACTGTGATCAAAGGGGAAAAAAAGTAGGTTTATTTTTACCCAGACATTTATAAAGAGGATATTGTAGAGCTGTGATACTGTGATGATTTATTCAAGGTTATCATTTCTTCAGAATCTTATACCGGCCCATGCCTAGTCATGATGTTTCAACACTGATTAAGTTAAACTAACAAACTTAAGTAGATTGAACTTTTAAGTTCACTTTTAAACAATTAAGTTGTCCTAAAAAAACCTCAATAATTGAGTTGTTTCTGCTCATTTACATAAGTAGTTTGAACAAACTATCTTTTGAGTGTGTATAATGATTTTAAACACATTGACACATTAGAAATGCTGCTGTTTTGTAAGTTTAATAATGATTAATTACAGTTATTCAGGATAACTTGCACACTACAATTGAACTTTTCCCACAACTAGCAAAACCTTACACTCAAGGAAGGCAATGCAGCAGTAAGAGGAAGATGAAGCACGGAAGGGAGGAAGATTGGTAAACAGGAGACAGTGGATGGGGAGATTTATTTACTATTGAAATATATAGATCAGCAGAAAGCTGAACACATGAGCTTTACATTGTTGTATGGTGTGTTAGGATCAGTCTATCACTGTTTGCTGAAGACAGTATGTTCATCTGCTTTATAGCAATATCTCTGAAACAAATCAAGCCCAGATCACCTCAGTTGAATGAACCGCCAATTATTCCAGCATATGCTTTACAAATGAATTAATTATATTTTAATTAATCAATTAATGGCGTGTCACGGTGGCTCAGTAGTTACAACTGTGGCTTCACAGCAAGAAGGTCACCGGTTCGAGCCTCGGCTGGGTCAGTTGGTGTTTCTGTGTGGAGTTTGCATGTTCTCCCCGTGTTGGCGTGGGTTCCCTTTGGGGGGCTCTGATTTCCCCACAGTCCAAACACATGCGCTATAGGGGAACTGATGAACTAAACTGGCTGTAGTGTATGAGTGTGTGTCAATGAGTGTGTATGGGTGTTTCCCAGTACTGGGTTGCAGCTGGAAGGGCATCCGCTGCATAAAACATATGCTGTAATAGTTGGCGGTTCATTCCGCTGTGGTGACCCCTGATTAATAAAGAGACTAAGCTGAAGGAGAATGAATGAATGCAGTAATATCCATGTTCAGCTTATTTCTCCTCATGTTGGCGCTCCAGCTGACTGCAGATCAGTGTTGTGTTTGTTCAGTGTTTAATACCTGTGAGTGTGTTTGGGCGAGGATGTTAATGACGGGATGCTGATGAGTCTCAGTGCAGCTTGTTGATGTTGTTGCTGAATTAAACATGTGTGTGTGTGTGTGCGCCTGTGTGTGTGTGTGTGTGAGGCTGTTTTCTCTTTCTGCTCGAACGCGCCCACACAGAGACCCTTCCTCAAGCAGCAGATCAGTGTGTGTGTGTGTGTGTGTGTGTGTGATACATGATCAGTGATGCTCTCAGCAATTCCCACCCACACACACACACACACAGACACACACATGCACTTCAGCCTGACATTGCATTAACATCCAGGATGGCGTTCGGTGTGTGTGGGTGTTTGTGTGTGTGTGTGTGCGTGTGTGTGTGTGTGTGTGTGTGTGTGTGTGTGTTTCGTGCACGACCAGATCGCACTCGGGAGAATTGAAAGTTTAATTTACAACGGCTGATTTCATGACTAATTGAAGCCTTTCTGTGAGTGTGTGTGTGTGTGTGTGTGTGTTTGGTGTATGAGTGCCAAATGTGAGTGTGTGTGCATCAAGTGTGTGTTTGGTGTACGTGTGTGTGTTCTGCATGTGTGTTTTATGTATGTGTGAGTGGTTGTTTGGCGTGTGTGTGTGTGTGTGTGTTCTGCATGTGTGTTTGGTGTGTGTGAATGTGTGCATGAGTGTGTGTTTTGTTTGAGTTCTGCAAGTGTGTGTATGGTGTGTGTGCACGAGTGCGGATTTGGCGTGTGTTCTGCAAGTGTGTTTAGTGTGTGAGTGTGTGTTTGATGTGTGTGTGTGTGCACGAGTGTGTGTTCTCCAATATGTTGAGCGAGTGTATATGTGTGCACATGTGTGTGTTCTGGAATTGTGTTTAGCATGTGAGTGTGTGTTTGGTGTGTTTGTACACACAAGTGTGTGTTTGGTGGGTTCTGCAACTGTGTTTGCTGTGTGTGAGTGTGTGGTTGGTGTGTTCTAAATCTGCAAGTGTGTTTAGCATGTTTGGTGTGTGTGTGTGTGTGCGCGTGAGTGTGTGGGAGTGTGTTTGATGTATGGGTGTGTGTGCAAGTGTGTTTAGTGTGTGAGTGTGTGTTTGGTGTGTGCGCAAGTGTGTTTAGTGTGTGTCTGGTGTGTGCGCAAGTGTGTTTAGTGTGTGTTTGGTGTGTGCGCAAGTGTGTTTAGTGTATGTTTGGTGTGTGCGCAAGTGTGTTTAGTGTATGTTTGGTGTGTGCGCAAGTGTGTTTAGCGTGTGAGCGTGTGTTTGGTGTGTGCGCAAGTGTGTTTAGTGTATGTTTGGTGTGTGCGCAAGTGTGTTTAGTGTGTATTTGGTGTGTGTACCTGTACGAGTGTGTTTAGTGTGTATTCGGTGTGTGTACCTGTACGAGGTTGTTTAGTGTGTATTTGGTGTGTGCGCAAGTGTGTTTAGCGTGTGAGCGTGTGTTTGGTGTGTGCGCAAGTGTGTTTAGTGTGTGTTTGGTGTGTGCGCAAGTGTGTTTAGTGTGTGTTTGGTGTGTGCGCAACTGTGTTTAGTGTGTGTTTGGTGTGTGCGCAAGCGTGTTTAGTGTGTGTTTGGTGTGTGCGCAAGTGTGTTTAGTGTGTGTTTGGTGTGTGCGCAAGTGTGTTTAGTGTGTGTTTGGTGTGTGCGCAACTGTGTTTAGTGTGTGTTTGGTGTGTGCGCAAGCGTGTTTAGTGTGTGTTTGGTGTGTGCGCAAGTGTGTTTAGTGTGTGTTTGGTGTGTGCGCAACTGTGTTTAGTGTGTGTTTGGTGTGTGCGCAAGCGTGTTTAGTGTGTGTTTGGTGTGTGCGCAAGCGTGTTTAGCGTGTGAGCGTGTGTTTGGTGTCTGTGCAAGTGTGTTTTATGTGTGAGTGTGTTTGGTGTGTGCGCAAGTGTGTTTAGTGTGTGCGCAAGCGTGTTTAGTGTGTGTTTGGTGTGTGCGCAAGCGTGTTTAGCGTGTGTTTGGTGTGTGCGCAAGCGTGTTTAGCGTGTGAGCGTGTGTTTGGTGTCTGTGCAAGTGTGTTTTATGTGTGAGTGTGTTTGGTGTGTGTACCTGTACGAGTGTGTTTAGTGTGTAAAGTGTGTATAGTGTGTGTGTGTGTGTGCGTGTGTGTGTGTGTTCTGCATGCGCTGAGCTCCGTGTGTCTTTTATGCTTAAGCGGAGGCAGTTTCCATGACAACCAAACAAAGAGCTTGAGTTGAGAACTAAACTTGAGGAAACAGAAGGACGAGTGATGGAGCCTCAACATCAGAGAGAGGATTATTACTGCTGATTAACCACCGAGCTTCACTAGAACCAACACCGCAGGAGAGCTGCTCCATAGCAACTGCTTAGCAACACCCTGGCTACCACCCAAAACACCCTAGCAACAATATGTCACTCACAGGCAGATCCCTCTAAATGTACAGTCAGATGAGTGTCGCTGAGGCGTGTGTGTGCTGCGCTGCCAGTGAACTGTAGAGACATGTTGAGGAGTTCATTCGAGAGTTAAACAGCCTTATCTTATTTCCTGCACTATATTTATTATTATTATTGTGTTTATGATAGGGTGACACGGTGGCACAGTGGGTAGCGCTGTCATCTCACAGCATTCAGGTCACTGGTTTGAGTCCCGGCTGGGTCAGTTGGTGTTTCTGTGTGGAGTTTGCATGTTTCCGGTTTCCCTCACAGTCCAAACACATGCGCTATAGGGGAACTGATCAACTAAATTGCCTGTAGTGTATGAGTGTGTATGTGAGAATGAGTGTGTATGGGTGTTTCCCAGTATTGGGTTGCAGGTGGAAGGGCATCTACTGTGTAAAACATATGCTGGAATAGTTGGCGGTTCATTCCGCTGTGGTGACCCCTGATTAATAAAGGGACTGTACAGATATCCTCATGATCTGTGATCATAGAGATAAGCAGGTGATCAATAATTCTTGGCTAGTAATTGCAGCAGCCGTGGGAAAGGAGGAGCGGTGTTGTTAACAGAAAAGCCTGAGGGGTGAGTTTGTTAAAGCTAAAAGAGGCCATGGTGAAAGTTGAGACCCGGGAACACAATTACAGACATTAATGAAGTGTTTTCCCAGCAGTCACAGCTTCAACACTGATCTATATGTTACAATTTACAATTTAAAACTATTTAATAGTTGTAAAACTATAATTAAGGAACAGATTATTTCTTTGATGAATGCGAAGGAATATTTGATCAGTATATTGATCAGTTATCACATTTGATGATCACAGTGAGCTCAACAGATCTTTGCGCACGTCCTGTATGGTTGATATGATTATACGCGTTACTATGGAGACATGCTAATACAAGACTGTCAATCAATTCAGTGGGTGGGGAAACCACACTCCTACATCACGTTGCCGTCAGCCTTATAATGGAAGGGATTTGGATCCTATTTTAACATCAGGAAATTAAAAAAAAGCAACGTATTGTGTTTATATCACACCAATATGACTGTGGACACACTATACTGCACACAGTTCTGTCCAAACAGCTGATTTTCAGTATAGGTGCCCTTTAAAAACACATCAGACAATAATAATGTAGGATAATGTCATCTTCTGAGAACTTCCAGAGCTCTCCGTGCTGTATATACAGATTAATGACAGTTTAAAGCAGTGTGTTTGCTGCTTTCAGTCTTATTAGTGCAGTAAAATCAGTGTGCATGGAGACTATAATCCCCTTCTCCTGTTCTTCATGTGTTCAGAATAATGAGAGCACTTCCAGCATTGCAGAAATGTAAGCCAAAGCCATCCTGCTTTCTGTCTGTCCCTGTGTTCTCTCATGCAGTGCTGGATTCATCGCTACAGGTTTAGTTTTTAAAAGCTAGTTAATTACACTAAAAACTAACTCTAATGTCATTACGTATTTTCTTAAGTAATGTGTTACTGTACTCGTTACTTAAAGAATCAATATGATAACGTCATTCACATTACCCTAACACTGGTCTGCAGTAGCTTCATTATTGCTGGATCACTGCCTGTGCTGGTGTGTGTGTGTGTGTGTGTGTGTTGATTGAGAGATCTGTGTGTTTCTCCTCGGCGCTGGTTTGGTGTTTGTGTTGTATTTTTAGTGTGATTGTGTAATTGATGCTGGCTGGAATCAGATCAGACGCAGATGATTAACACTGCTGTTTATACAGCACACAGCGGCAGGCAGATGATATTCCAGAAGTATTCCTGCGCGCTCAAATCTCATAATCCTGTAAAGACCCCGTCAGCCGTCATGAAGTACTCACAGCAGATTATTACACACTGCACACGTCACACTGGCCTGATCAAAGCTGTGTGTGGAAGGTGGAGCAGAGCAATGTGGACACACTCATTTACTGTTCACTCCTGACTCTTAATGTGAAGAACTGTTTCTCTAGAAAACTCTGGACCGCACAGTTCTGGCTCTCGTCAATGCAGTTGGACTGTATGAGTGGGTGGAGATTGGATAATTGGGTGGAGCGTGTATAAGTGGGTGGAGACTGCATGAGTAGGTGGAGAGTGTATGAGTGGGTGGAGACTGGTTAATTTGGTGGAGAATGTATGAGTGGGTGGACAGCGGATGCGTGGGTGGAGACTATAAGTGGGTGGAGACTGGTTAATTGGGTGGAGATTGGTTAATTAGGCAGAAAGTGTATGGGTGGGTGGAGACTAGTTAATTGGCTGGAGAGTGTATGAGTGGGTGGAGACTGGTTAGTTGGGTGGAGCGTGTATGAGTGGGTGGAGACTCTATGAGTGGGTGGAGAGTGTATGAGTGTGTGGAGACTAGTTAATTAGGTGGAGAGTGTATAAGTGGGTGGAAACTGGTTAATTGGGTGGAGAGTGTATGAGTGGGTGGAGACTATAAGTGGGTGGAGACTGGTTAATTGGGGGGAGAGTTTATGAGTGGGTGGAGACTATAAGTGGGTGGAGACTGGTTAATTGGGGGGAGAGTTTATGAGTGGGTGGAGATTGGTTAATTGGGCAGATAGTGTATAGGTGGGTGGAGACTAGTTAATTGGCTGGAGAGGGTATGAGTGGGTGGAGACTGGGTGGGTGGAAACTGGTTAATTGGGCTGAGAGTGTATCGTGGGTGGAGACTAGTTAATTTTGGTGGAGAGTGTATGAGTGGGTGGAGACTGTTTAATTGGGTGGAGCGTGTATATGTGGGTGAAGACTGTATAAGTGGGTGGAGACTGGTTAATTGGGCTGAGAGTGTATTGTGGGTCGAGACAGGTTAATTGGGTGGACCGTGTATGAGTGGGTGGAGAACGTATTTGTGGCTGGAGAGTGTATGAGAGGGTGGAGACTGGTTAATTAGGTGGAGCATGTATAAGTGGGTGGAGACTGGTTAATTGGGTGGAGAGTGTAAGAGTTGGTGTAGACGATATGACTGGTTAACTGGCTGGAGAGTTTATCGGTGGGTGGAGACTACTTAATTGGGTGGAGAGTGCATGAGTGGGTGGGGACTGGTTAATTGGGTGGAGACTGTATGAGTGGGTGGGGACTGGTTAAATTGGTGGAGCGTGAATATGTGGGTGGAGACTGTATGAGTGGGTGGAGAGCGTATAAGTCGGTGGAGACTGGTTAATTGGGTGGAGAGTGTATGAGTGGGTGGAGATTGGCTAATTGGGCGCAGAGTGTATGAGTGGGTGGAGACTAGTTAATTGGGAGGAGCGTGTATAAGTAGGTGGAGATTGGTTAATTGGGCGGAGAGTATATGGCTGGGTGGAGAATGTGCGGGTGGGTTTAGACTGGTTAATTGGGTTGAGAATATGAGTGGATGGAGACTGGGTGGGTGTGGACTGTATGAGTAGGTACAGACTTTAAGTGGGTGGAGATTATGAGTGGGTTGAGACTGAGTGGGTGTTGTTGGTGTTGGTGAGGTCTGTGTGTAAGGACGTTGAGTGGATGGAGACTATGTGGGCATGGAGACTGGCTGATTGGGTGGAGATTATGAGTGGGGTGGAGACAACAAAGGGGTGGACACAATGTAGGGACTTTGGGTGGAGACTATGAGTGGGTGGAGACTGCATAAGTTTGTGGAAACTGTACAAGTGGGTGGAGACTTTATGAGTGGGTGGAAACTGTGTTAGGACTTTGGGTGGAGACTATGAGTGGATGGAGACTAAGTGTGTACGGACTTTGGGTTGATACTGTATGAGGGGGTGGAGACTATATAAGTCTGGGGAGACTGAGGGGGTGGAGACTGTCTGAGTGGGTGGATGTGATTGGGTGGATGTGTAACAGGACAGCAGGTTTGATCTGTGAGTTAGTGCAGTCTTCAGTCGTCTCTGGTGTGCAGGATGGAGATCAGCTCAGCGGCTGCAGGTCAAGTGTTTCTGAAAGCTCCAGGTGTTCTCCACGTCTGAGAGCAGTGGGTGGAGGTTTCCAGAGGAGATGGAGAGCCGGATAATCATGCTGAACCCGCCGGCTTCATTTCTGCTGTGATTATCCTGAGAGCGAGCGCGTGATGAGTGTGTGTGTGTGTGTGGGACTGAAGAGAGATGGAGATGGAGGCTGCGTGTGTATTTATAGCAGCAGGAATGCAAGTTCTGTAAAGGTTTGCTGTCCTGAGGGATGAATCACCACCAAACAAGACAAAACACTGACAACGGCCCAGAGAGACACCGCCAATGTGTGTGTGTGTGTGTGTGTGTGTGTGTGTGTGTGCGTGTGTGCGTGTGTGTGTGTGTGTGCGTGTGTGTGTGTGTGTGTGTGTGTGGACTCTGAGTGAGTAATTATTCCGCTCTCTCAGTGTTGTCAGAAGTAGCAGAACTTTAGTGCAGAGTGGATATTCTCCTGTATTACAGCGTTCAGCATCAGAGCCGGTGCCAGACACAATAGTCACACGTTCTATGATATTCTGGGGCAGAATTTCATTCATTCATTCATTCGTCACTACGGCAGAATGAACCGTCAACTCATTCGTTCATTCATTTTCTTTTCGGCTTAGTCCCTTTATTAATCTGGGGTTGCCACAGCGGAATGAACCGTCAACTCCATTCATTTTCTTTTCGGCTTAGTCACTTTATTAATCTGGGGTCACCACAGTGCAATGAACCGTCAACTTATCCAGCATATGTTTTACACAGCATGTGCCCTTCCAGCTGAAACCCAGTACTGGGAAACACTCATTCACACTCATACACTACTGCCAATTTAATTCATCACCCTATAATGCAAGTGTTTGGACTGTGGGGGAAACCAGAGCAACCAGAGAAAACCCACGCCAACATGGGGAGAACATGCAAACTCCACACAGAAACACCAACTGACCCAGCCGGGACTTGAACCAGCAACATTCTTGTTGTGTGGCGATTGTGCTACCCACTGCGCTACAGTGCTGCCATGGGCAGAATTTAGTAAAATAAAAATGCAGATTTATGCAAAATGATCTTGAGAGTATAGTAAATAAAACTTAACACATGAAATAAACCATATAATAATAATAATAATAATAATATCCTTTTATTTTTAATTTAAAGTTTATGACTCAAATACAATTAGAACCACTTGTTTGGTAAATGAAAGATATATGTAATATATTCATATTAAAAGAGAGAAAATATAACTTTATAAAACTGCTTTGTACATAAATCATATAAACATTTGTATATTATTCAGTATATATGTACACACATTTACATCTAGTTAATAAACACTCAATGATGGGCTAAATAACTGTGTATTTCTGCGTGCGCAGACTTCATGTGGGCTTAATCACAGACTTGTTTGATCATTTCTCTAAAACCAACAAACATACTGATTGTGTAGTAGAGCTGCACGAGAGATGGTTTCAGGATACTGCAGCGTGATCATTCACTACAGTCACGTCACAGGACATGTGCAATGTTGATTTATTTGCATGTGTTTTGGGTGCCTGTGATTGTATAATTATTTTTAATTTAAGCATTGAGGTATAAGATATTGTTCCATTATGACCTTAACTTTATTGAATTATTTTTATTTGTGTCGTTCAGTTACTTGAACACTGTTAGAGTCTGGAAATGATGTAAATAATAATGTTTCTTGATTGTATTTATAGATTGTTATGCATGAAAACACAAGTGTAAGTACAGAAATGCACTGCATATAGCACAGACCACAACAAACGTGTCGGGGGACCATTAGGGTGTTTATTAGAGTTTACAGAGATGCACTCCCACTGCAGAATCATCCCAATCAATCTAACATTAGAAAATCTGTCAGAATAGAGATATTAAATCATCATTCATATCGGAATATATATATATATAGCAAAATAAAAAATGTTGCAATGTTGAGTTTGTCCAGTATCGTGCAGCTCTATTGTGTAGTGTTGACTGGAAGTGCATCAGGCAGTAGATTAAGGCAGCACGCTCTGTTCACTGTCTGTATGTAAGCATCCTCATTTTTAAATAGAAGTGATATTTTTCAGGCTCATATGTTTGTGTGACAGTCGTATTAAAATGTGACGTAATCTGAAATTGTGATGTTTGAGATGGTGTTAATCAGAGTATCGGACAGGACAACATAGATCTGGGAGCCTAAGGGTGTGTGACAAGTGCCTCACACCTAGGGATGGCTACGGAAACTCGGTACTTTATAAAAGACAGAAGTATCAATAAGCTCTGACGTTAACAGTTCTGCTATCGGTACTGGAGAGTTATTGCGGAATAAACATTACTTACAGTAGCGTAATTTAACTGATCAAGCTTTTCTAATTAGCAATATTAGATATTCGTCTGCACAGTTGCCAATCTCACATGAGAAATGCTCGTGTTTTCAGTGAGCGCATCAATATAAAAGCCTTCACAGTTCTCGGCTGCGCACGCGCACTCAGAGGAGGCTCACGCTAAGCACACACACACATAGCTCGCGACACAGACTTACACACACACACCTCGTAAGCTTGCGGAATGAACCAAACGGGTTGTGTTTTCCAAGTGGACAGCGACAATGCCCGTTGCAACAAACACAACCAGTTGTTTTCTTGTATAAGAGTAAACACGAGCAATCTGGCTAAGTGAAGGCGTCTTTCAAAAGTGCATTAACTGTAATGAAACGTTATGAAAAGACTGCCTATAGCTGCTAACGGGAACGCTACATCATCCACATTGTTATGCCAGCAGTCAATCACCTACATTAGTGTAATATTAGTAGTTTGATAAACACACACATTCGGTTACAGTCAAAACTGTATTTTTATTTTTGCAGTCTAAATAAATCATAAACATTAAAAATTCTTTTACATCAGCTGTATTTACAAATATAGCCTAAACTATGCCTAATAAGAAAGCTTATTTTTACATCACAAGATGCTCCAAATCTGTATTAAAACACGGTTACCTGCCAAAAACACCGTTAACTCATTTCTGTGAATGCATTAATGAAAAATCATAAACATTATCTGATTATTTAACTGCATTTTGCTACTCAGAGAGGGTATTTTCACCTGTAGGCAGCACAATAAACCAAGAAAGATCCCGACTTCTGGCAGAAAAGGCAAACATGTTGATTTCTCTCCAGAAGAAAGGTTAAAAACAGAGAGTGTTTCCCTAAAACCAGTGTGCATTCTCTCACAGGAAAAAAAAGATTTATTTGTTTTACAATTATTGGTTTAGTTTTATATTAAAATCGTAATAATAAAAAACAAAGTGTTGTTAATTCTGTTCAGTTTGTTTTTTTCTTTCATAAAGAACCGTTAAAGTACCGAACCGATAAGTCAATAAAAGTAGTAATGCCATTAAAACCTTAACGATACCCATCTCTACTCACACCTGCTTTTGAGTATTGCTTCCGGCTGTTAGATCGCCCCCTGGGGGCTGGCTGCAGAAGTTATAAACCCCACCTCCTCCATGCTAACGAATGAGACTTCAGCCCTAATAAATAAATTACACTTGCATTAAAATGACCCAAACGATGGTTTTGGTCAGTAGAGGCGCTGGTTATCAAGCTGATATGGGTTCAGATCTTCATTTTTGTAAACAGTTTGTTTTCAGCCAGTAATTTACTGAATAAACCAAATGAAGCTTGATTCCGCGGCTCGGCCTCTGGCTCCATCAGGCAGTCCGTCTGCACATCCACAGACTCCAGTTTCAGCAGGTTTTTGGGAGTTTGTGCCCGTCATGAGGTATTTTTACAGTCTTTGCTGTGTGATAGTGACTAAAAAGGATTTAAAACCAATTTTGTGAATTTAATATCTATCTGAATGTGTTTTTGTGCTGGAGATTTCCTGGTTTTTGGTCATGGATGAATGAAAATGACATTGGTGGCGCAATTTTCTGTCTCAATAAGTGATTCACGGAGTCATTTATTTAAATGATTCCTTCAAAGCAGTTCATTCATTTAGAAATGAAGCACATGACCCTTATGATGGATCATTGAATCAGTGATTCAGTTGATTTGTTCAGAAAAGGATTCATTTAATAATGAATCATCTCAGTGTTTCTCAGACACACACTAATGTTCTGCTCCGGCTTTGAGCTATTTTCATTGGCAAAGTAAAAACGTTTTTAGTCCCTAAAATGTAAAACAAAACGTCTTGATTGTTGAACTGTTGTATAATTCAAATCAATAAAACATATGCTGATATTCAGGAAAACTGCATCATATATTATAAACATAAAACACAAACCCATACTAGATCATTTCTGCTTGCAGAACTTGAGTTATAGTCTGGTTTTAACTTTGACTCTCAGGACACAATATTAGTTTGACACCATAATGTCAGCCTGTAACAATCAATACAACAACGAGCTTACTATTATAAACTGTTAATATCACACAGAGCTCTACTGAATGTCCCTGAACTGTAGTGTGTGTGTGTGTGTGTGTCTTCAGACTAATGTTGTAATGTTTATTTACTCATCAGTAGCTTTATTAAATAACCAATGTGATGTATTCAATATATTGATTAAATATTTTTGTGTGTTTGTGTGCGTGTTTGTGTGTGTGTGTGTGTGTTTGTGTGTGTGTGTGTGTGTGTGTGTGTGTGTGTGTGTGTGTGCGTGTTTGTGTGTGTGTGTGTGTTTTAGAGCACGCTCGTGCTCGCAGGAAGAGCTTTGCCACGTCGCGGCAGAGAAGCATGGAAACTCCGCCCACTGCCCCTACACAGCCATTCCGACAGCCTGTGAGTAGACACGCCTCCTCTCTATCTCCTGATTGGATGATTAATGCACTACATACACACCCCTCATGAATATTATTATTCAGTATATAATCATGTGACCTTAATGCCACATCCTCCTAACCACACGCAACAAGCAATTTATCAGCACCAAACACAACAGGACAGAAACATTTCAACACCAGCCACTGCACTCCCAATGTAATGGTGGAGGATTTGAATCTAATTAATACATATTACAGCAGTTTAACATTTATTAATCGGCTACTGAGTGACTGATGTTTGTGTCTCACTTCTGACTTTCCATTTCAAAGCGTCTGCTAGTTATTTTATTTTCCAGGTCTGAGGTGAACTATCTGCTGCTGCTTTCAGTATGGTGCTAAACATCATGTAAAATGATATTTAAGCTCACATTATTGGCCTTTAACACTGAATAAAGCACATAATCAGTACCTGAGGAGATCATTGTTATAGTAGTTTATGCTGTTGTTCTGCTGTGACATCATAGAAATGGTGTCTAAAATAGCAATGTTGGGATTGTTAGGCTTTTACCATGTAAAAGAGAGCTTTTATTATGTGTTGTGGCACTGCGTTGCGTGTAGTTAGGACACAGTGTAAGAAACTTTGACTTTAGAAACTTTTTTAGACCTAAAAAGTTCTTATGTGGAGATATATGCATTGTTCAAGTAGCTGCGTCTTAAATGGCACATTATACACTATAGTTATACACTTACACATTCAACAGTACAGTATATGTTGTCCCAAATGCTTTACTAAGCAGAAAGTCAAACTGTTTCCCAGATTACGTTTGCCGGTTGCCAGATTAGTGAAATAAATGACCAAAGTACCAAATAATCCGCTTGTTAAGTGTGACGTCACGCGAAGCGGCTTCTGTGTCCAAGCACTCTATCAAACTGTATGTGGAGACTCATCAAATGGTAATAATAAACATTTACAAAGCGCTGTAATACTTTCAAAAATCACAATCACAGTATATATATATCCATGCCTAATATCCGAGAGCCAGAAAGTGATTAAAAAAATGTATTTGGTAAAATTTTGGTGTTTGTGATGCAGCAAGTCCAGAGACTGTTGTGTACACCATGATTTCATATAAAATTCACTTTAAAGTGTGATTGGACAAAAAAATGGCCATAATTTTCTCAATACAAAGTAAGTAGCGGCTTGGACCCTGAAACAGTACACCGTAAAAAAATTATTAATTATTTTACAGTTTATTTCCAGCAGCTGGGTAACCGTAAAATAACAACCATTAAATTACAGAAAATTACTGTAAAATAACAGAGGTTGAATTACAGAAATTTAGCAGAAATTCAAATTTAAGTAAATTTCTGTCATTTAATGTCCGTTATTTTACAGTTAATTTCTGTAATTTAATGTCCGTTATTTTACAGTAAATTTCTGTCATTTAATGTCCATTATTTTACAGTAAATTTCTGTAATTTAATGTCCGTTATTTTACAGTAAATTTCTGTAATTTAATGTCTGTTATTTTACAGTAAATTTCTGTAATTTAATGTCCGTTATTTTACAGTTAATTTCTGTAATTTAATGTCCGTTATTTTACAGTAAATTTCTGTAATTTAATGTCCGTTATTTTACAGTAAATTTCTGTAATTTAATGTCCGTTATTTTACAGTAAATTTCTGTAATTTAATGTCCGTTATTTTACAGTAAATTTCTGTAATTTAATGTCCGTTATTTTACAGTAAATTTCTTTAATTTAATGTCCGTTATTTTACAGTTAATTTCTGTAATTTAGTGTCCGTTATTTTACAGTTAATTTCTGTAATTTAATGTCAGTTATTTTACAGTTAATTTCTGTAATTTAATGTCCGTTATTTTACAGTAAATTTCTGTAATTTAATGTCCGTTATTTTACAGTTAATTTCTGTAATTTGATGTCCGTTATTTTACAGTTAATTTCTGTAATTTAATGTCCGTTATTTTACAGTAAATTTCTGTAATTTAATGTCCGTTATTTTACAGTTAATTTCTGTAATTTAATGTCCGTTATTTTACAGTTAATTTCTGTAATTTAATGTCCGTTATTTTACAGTAAATTTCTGTAGTTTAATGTCCGTTATTTTACAGTTAATTTCTGTAATTTAATGTCCGTTATTTTACAGTAAATTTCTTTAATTTAATGTCCGTTATTTTACAGTAAATTTCTGTAATTTAATGTCCGTTATTTTACAGTAAATTTCTGTAATTTAATGTCCGTTATTTTACAGTTAATTTCTGTAATTTAATGTCCGTTATTTTACAGTTAATTTCTGTAATTTAATGTCCGTTATTTTACAGTAAATTTCTGTAATTTAATGTCCGTTATTTTACAGTAAATTTCTTTAATTTAATGTCCGTTATTTTACAGTAAATTTCTGTAATTTAATGGCCGTTATTTTACAGTAAATTTCTGTAATTTAATGGCTGTTATTTTACAGTAAATTTCTGTAATTTAATGTCCGTTATTTTACAGTAAATTTCTGTAATTTAATGTCCGTTATTTTACAGTTAATTTCTGTAATTTAATGTCCGTTATTTTACAGTAAATTTCTTTAATTTAATGGCTGTTATTTTACAGTAAATTTCTGTAATTTAATGTCCGTTATTTTACAGTAAATTTCTTTAATTTAATGTCCGTTATTTTACAGTAAATTTCTGTAATTTAATGTCCGTTATTTTACAGTTAATTTCTGTAATTTAATGTCCGTTATTTTACAGTAATTTCTGTAATTTAATGTCCGTTATTTTACAGTTAATTTCTGTAATTTAATGTCCGTTATTTTACAGTTAATTTCTGTAATTTAATGTCCGTTATTTTACAGTTAATTTCTGTAATTTAATGTCCGTTATTTTACAGTAAATTTCTTTAATTTAATGTCCGTTATTTTACAGTAAATTTCTGTAATTTAATGGCCGTTATTTTACAGTAAATTTCTGTAATTTAATGTCCGTTATTTTACAGTTAATTTCTGTAATTTAATGTCCGTTATTTTACAGTAAATTTCTGTAATTTAATGTCCGTTATTTTACAGTTAATTTCTGTAATTTAATGTCCGTTATTTTACAGTAAATTTCTGTAATTTAATGTCCGTTATTTTACAGTAAATTTCTGTAATTTAATGTCCGTTATTTTACAGTTAATTTCTGTAATTTAATGTCCGTTATTTTACAGTTAATTTTTGTAATTTAATGTCCGTTATTTTACAGTAAATTTCTGTAATTTAATGTCCGTTATTTTACAGTTAATTTCTGTAATTTAATGTCCGTTATTTTACAGTAAATTTCTGTAATTTAATGTCCGTTATTTTACAGTAAATTTCTGTAATTTAATGTCCGTTATTTTACAGTAAATTTCTGTAATTTAATGTCCGTTATTTTACAGTAAATTTCTGTAATTTAATGTCCGTTATTTTACAGTAAATTTCTGTAATTTAATGTCCGTTATTTTACAGTTAATTTCTGTAATTTAATGTCCGTTATTTTACAGTTAATTTCTGTAATTTAATGTCCGTTATTTTACAGTAAATTTCTGTAATTTAATGTCCGTTATTTTACAGTAAATTTCTTTAATTTAATGTCCGTTATTTTACAGTAAATTTCTGTAATTTAATGTCCGTTATTTTACAGTAAATTTCTGTAATTTAATGTCCGTTATTTTACAGTTAATTTCTGTAATTTAATGTCCGTTATTTTACAGTAAATTTCTTTAATTTAATGTCCGTTATTTTACAGTAAATTTCTGTAATTTAATGTCCGTTATTTTACAGTAAATTTCTTTAATTTAATGTCCGTTATTTTACAGTAAATTTCTGTAATTTAATGGCCGTTATTTTACAGTTAGTTTCTGTAATTTAATGGCCGTTATTTTACAGTTAGTTTCTGTAATTTAATGTCCGTTATTTTACAGTAAATTTCTTTAATTTAATGTCCGTTATTTTACAGTTAATTTCTGTAATTTAATGTCCGTTATTTTACAGTTAATTTCTGTAATTTAATGTCCGTTATTTTACAGTAAATTTCTGTAATTTAATGTCCGTTATTTTACAGTAAATTTCTTTAATTTAATGTCCGTTATTTTACAGTTAATTTCTGTAATTTAATGTCCGTTATTTTACAGTAAATTTCTTTAATTTAATGTCCGTTATTTTACAGTTAATTTCTGTAATTTAATGTCCGTTATTTTACAGTAAATTTCTGTAATTTAATGTCCGTTATTTTACAGTTAATTTCTGTAATTTAATGTCCGTTATTTTACAGTTAATTTCTGTAATTTAATGTCCGTTATTTTACAGTAAATTTCTGTAATTTAATGTCCGTTATTTTACAGTTAATTTCTGTAATTTAATGTCCGTTATTTTACAGTAAATTTCTGTAATTTAATGTCCGTTATTTTACAGTAAATTTCTGTAATTTAATGTCCGTTATTTTACAGTAAATTTCTGTAATTTAATGTCCGTTATTTTACAGTTAATTTCTGTAATTTAATGTCCGTTATTTTACAGTAAATTTCTGTAATTTAATGTCCGTTATTTTACAGTTAATTTCTGTAATTTAATGTCCGTTATTTTACAGTAAATTTCTGTAATTTAATGTCCGTTATTTTACAGTAAATTTCTGTAATTTAATGTCCGTTATTTTACAGTTAATTTCTGTAATTTAATGTCCATTATTTTACAGTTAATTTCTGTAATTTAATGTCCGTTATTTTACAGTAAATTTCTGTAATTTAATGTCCGTTATTTTACAGTTAATTTCTGTAATTTAATGTCCGTTATTTTACAGTTAATTTCTGTAATTTAATGTCCGTTATTTTATAGTAAATTTCTTTAATTTAATGTCCGTTATTTTACAGTAAATTTCTGTAATTTAATGTCCGTTATTTTACAGTTAATTTCTGTAATTTAATGTCCGTTATTTTACAGTTAATTTCTGTAATTTAATGTCCGTTATTTTACAGTTAATTTCTGTAATTTAATGTCCATTATTTTATAGTAAATTTCTTTAATTTAATGTCCGTTATTTTACAGTAAATTTCTGTAATTTAATGTCCGTTATTTTACAGTTAATTTCTGTAATTTAATGTCCATTATTTTATAGTAAATTTCTTTAATTTAATGTCCGTTATTTTACAGTAAATTTCTGTAATTTAATGTCCGTTATTTTACAGTAAATTTCTGTAATTTAATGTCCATTATTTTATAGTAAATTTCTTTAATTTAATGTCCGTTATTTTACAGTAAATTTCTGTAATTTAATGTCCGTTATTTTACAGTTAATTTCTGTAATTTAATGTCCATTATTTTATAGTAAATTTCTTTAATTTAATGTCCGTTATTTTACAGTTAATTTCTGTAATTTAATGTCCGTTATTTTACAGTAAATTTCTGTAATTTAATGTCCGTTATTTTACAGTAAATTTCTTTAATTTAATGTCCGTTATTTTACAGTTTACCTTACTCTAACATAACAGTTGACTTACTGTATAATCTGATGAAAAACTGATTGGCATGTAGATGCAATGTAACGTAAATTCAACAAACGGACCATCAAAATAAAGTGTGACCCTTCTAGTTCTGCTAACTGCTCAGAATGCACAAAAATGCGAACAGTAATATATATTTAAAATATACAGCATGCATCTCACATGCACACTTTGCTGCTGCCACTGGGTTTCATTTAGGTAGGTTACGTTAATGTTCAGGTAAGCGTGTGTGTGTGTGTGTGTGTGTGTGTGTGTGTGTGTGTGTGTGTGTGTTACTGACAAGTTACAGTTTTAGCCCAGTTTTGTCTTTGAAAATGAACTGAATCTGACAAAACATTTCCTTGGAGACATCTGGGACATACCTGTGTGTGTGTGTGTGGGCCTGTTAGTGTGTGTGTGTATAGCTATATTTTCCACAAATGAGTCCTCATTTGGAAAAACCATTAAGAAATAATGTAAATTACTGTTTTATATTGATTAAAAAGCAGAAATGTTTCCCTTTGTGAGTCTGGTTTTAGTATTTATAATTAATTATTAATAATAGTTTTTTCTTTGAACGTCCTCATTTGGATAGCTAATTAAATGTGAGGTGCTATATTGTCTACATATGAGTCCCTGTGTGCAAAAACCATTAGAAAATCATGTAAAATAATGTTCTTATATTGACTATAAAACAGAAATCTTTCCCTTTGGGTCTGGCTTCAGTGTTTATAATTAATTTATTCTCTTTTGGAAAGTCCTCGTTTGGATAGCTGATTAGGTGTGTGTGTGTGTGTGTGTGTGTGTGTGTGTGTGTGTGTGTGTGTGTGTGTGTGTGTGTGTGTGTGTGTGTGTGTGTGTGTGTGTGTGGGGATCACGTGTTGTGGTAAATGTTTCAGCAGAGGATTGAGGGTTTATTTTTGGGCTGGTGTTTCAGTCGTGTTGTGTGTGGGTTGGTGTTTTTAGTTAGCTCCTAACAAGAAATGTTGCAAAACAAGCTAATTATTTCATAACTCAAATATTAAATATATTTAAAAGACAAAACAAAACATTGCTTAATTTTAAAGGCTGTAGAATATCATTTTAACACACACAGTACAGTTAAAGTGTATAAATAATCTAACCTGAACTAACATTAAAAGATTCAGCATTTACCTGTGTTTGCTGTCAGAAAACAGATCATTTAATACAGTAAAAGCTAGAAACTACAAGAAAATGTTCCTTTAGTGAAGATTAATCTGCCATTAATGTTTATAAATGATGTCAAATGAAGATATTGTGGTGTTTTCTAGAAGAGAATAACGTCTTTTAATGATCTGTGAGGCAGAATACACACTTCTGGATCAGCTTAGACATTATTACACTGATTCAGGATGTGGGTTTGTTGGTGGTGAATGTGGATCTTTAACTCCTGCAATCCTCCAGTGATATGCATGAATATTTATAGCCAAATCAAGATGAATATTTTAGTAGTAGTTGTTCAGATTGAAGAAACACCAGCTTCTTCCTCTGAAAGGGCACATGATGAATATGAGCTGAGGTTATTGAGGAGTTGTGTTGAGAATATCCCTGTTAATGAGATGATCACAACTCATCTGCATATTAGTGTCAGATTAACAGCGCAAACTTATTTTTTGAGCATGAGGATTATAACTAATGATTAATCATGTTAATTAGGTGTGATTATTGAGCAAAGAGCTCATTTGATGCAGCAGATCTTACCGGACAATCTGAGAATGAAAATTAAACGTGTCTATCGTTTAAACCAGGGATTCTGCAGTGGGCTGCAACCCACTAGTGGGCCTCAAGTGATCCTGCCGGTGGGCCGCGAGATTAAAATTAACTTAATTATTGTACTATAATTACTTGATTTGATTATTAAATATGTTTTATATGAAAGTGATGGGTGTATTGGCATTTCCTGTTTTCTGTTATTGATAACTTCAGACTCTGTGCAAAAAGAGCCTCAGTGTAAAATACAGAGTAAACCATGGCTGCACTTCCAACCGCTGCACGTCAACTAGGACTACATGCTCAGCTGTCTAAAGCGAACCGTCACGCTAATGTAAAGGGAGCGATGATTAGAGTTAAACCAGTTTGCTCGAGCCTCATGTCTGCAACTCATATATATCAGAGTCGCACAGCTCCATTGATTCTCCAACTATGCTTGCTCTCTCTGTGTGAACTCTTTAAAATATCAGTATAGTTGTCCAAATGAGTGTTTATAACGTGAGTGCGAGTGTTTTATAACAGATACACACCCATACAGGAGGATCTAACGAGAACAGCTACTGTCAGCAGCTCCAATAGTATCCTAAAAACCCAAGCGCCTTCAGATCAGTGTGTTTCAACAGATTCTATTTTTAATGGATATGATCAATAGATGATCACTATATGATCAATAGTGTTAGTCAGTCCAATTCAAAGCAGCAGCTTTTTTGTCCTGTTGTCCTGTACAGGCTCATTTATTAAAGAAAAGGCCCAAATACCCTGCAGTGGTAAAATAATACCTGAATAATTCAGGAGCTTTAAATCTGTGTGTGTTTTAATAAATAAATAAAATATATATTATTATATTCTATATTTATATATATATACTATAATTATTAGCCCCTCTTGTTTATTTTTCTTAATTTCTGTTTAACGGACAGCAGATTTCTCCAACACGTCTCTGCTCATAATAGTGTTAATAACTCATCTCTAATAACTGATTTATTTTCTCTTCATCATGATGACAGTAAATAATATTAGACTAGATATTCTTCAAGACACTAGTATTCAGCTTAAAGTGACATTAAAGGCTTCACTAGGGTAATTAGGGTAAAGTTAGGGTAATTAGGCAAGTCATTGTATAATGACGGTTTGTTCTGTAGACTATTGAAAACAAATATAGCCTAAAGGGGTTAATAATATTGAGCTTAAAATGGCTTTAAAACTATTAAAAACTGCTTTTATTCTAGCTGAAATAAAGCAAATAAGACTTTCTCCAGAAGAACAAATATTATCAGACATACTGTCAACATTTCCTCAATCTGTTCAACATCATTTAGGAAATAATTAAAATATAGAAAAATTGAAAGGGGGGTGAATAATTCTGACCACTACTGTAGCTTTGATGTTTCGCTTCTTTTAATAAAATGCTGTAGAAAATAAGATAATAATAGAATAAGCAAAAGAAATATTTTGCTAATAAATAAAGGTTTAAAATAAGCATTTCTCTAGACAATCAGTTTAAGATACGATGTCAGACGTGGGCCTTCAAAACATTTTCAGAGAAGGAGGTGGACCCGAAGTGAAGAAGGTTGAGAATCCCTGATTTAAGCTATGACAACTTTAACTTTGAATACTTTACAACTATTCCAGCTTGTGTTTTACACTGAGGATGCCCTTCCAGCTGCAACCCATCACTGGGAATCACCCATACACACTCACACATTCACACACTCGTACACTACGGCCAATTTAGTTCATCAATTCCCCTATAGCGCATGTGTTTGGACTGTGGGGGAAACCAGAGCACCTGGAGGAAACCCACGCAAATGCAGGGAGAACATGCAAACTCCACACAGAAACACCAACTGACCCAACTGAGGCTCAAACCAGCGACCTTCTTGCTGTGAGGCCACTGCACTAACCACTGAGCCACCGTGCCGCCTCAAGTGAAATATCTGCAGTGAAATCTTCTGTGACTGTCGACACCTGGAGAAGCGCTGAGCTCTCAGTGTGAAGTAAACAGGTCACACTGCAGCGTTCTGATAGGAAACCTCATTAATGCTGACCTGCTGCATTAATACTGCGCTGTATTACGTTTAACAGTGCTGTGTTTATATGTTTGACTCTGTAAATCAGGAAATACCATAATATGGCAGATATTTCAGAAACACGCTAAGAAAACACACCTGATTATCTGAAAAACAACGTTAAACAGGGCCTATTATGCCAAACTCACCTGTTAACCCTAGCTGTGTGTCTGCCAGCAGTGTGTGTGTGTGTGTGTGTGTGTGTGTGTGTGTGTGTGTGTGTGCGTGTGTGTGTGTGTGTGATATCCAGCCTTTAATGGTAAAGATGAATTAATTGTAATTGTTATAATCAGATTTGGGGCGGCACGGTGGCGCAGTGGGTAGCACGATCGCACGACAGCAAGAAGGTCGCTGGTTCAAGCCCCTGCTGGGTCAGTGTGTGTTTCTGTGTGGAGTTTGCATGTTCTCCCCGTGTTGGTGTGGGTTTCCTCCCAGTGCAGTGCAGCTTTGCCTCACACACATAGACATACACAGAGACACACACACACACACATACACAGACACACACACACACATGCAGTGCTGCAGATGTCAGAGACACAAACACACACACACACACATAGACCTATTCACAGACACACTCACACACATACACACAGGGCTGCCGATGTCAGAGATGCAAACACACATACTACACAAACACACACAGATATATACATACACACACACACACACACACACAGTGTTGCAGAGACACACATACTACACAAACACACACACAGATATACACACACACACACACACATGCAGACGTCAGAGACTTAAATGCACATACAAACACACACACATACAGTGTTGCAGAGACACACATACTACACACACACACACACACAGATACACGCGCAGCGCTGCAGATGTCAGAGTGTGTGGCGTGGGCAGCAGCTGCAGTGACTCACTGGATCCAGAAATGGCATCACTGCCTCACAGCGCCCTCTGCTGGAGATCCTCTGCTATTACACCGTCATCACTGTGTGTGTGTGTGCGTGTGTGTGTGTGTGTGTGTGTGTGTGTGTGTGTGTGTGTGTGTGTGTGTGTTCACAGAGTTTTCTCAGCCGCCGCTTGAAAGGATCAATTAAACGAGCAAAGAGTCAACCCAAACTCGACCGCACGGGAAGCTTCCGCCAAATGATTCTCCCACGATTCCGCAGTGCTGACCAGGAGAGGTACACACACACACACACACGCACACACACACACACACACACACACACACACACTGCAGTGATGCAGTGACTCACTCCCCCATTGTGCATCAGTGAGTCACAGAGATGTACAGCACATATAGAACTGTGTGTGTGTGAAAGAGAGTGTGTGCGTGTGTGTGTGTGAGAGAAAGAGTGTGTATGCATGCATGTGTGTGTGTGTGTGTGTGAGAGAGTCTGTGTGTGACGTGTGTGCGTATCTGAGAGTGTGTGCATGTGTGTTTTGCATATGTGTGTGTATACAGAGTATGTGTGTGTGAGAGTTTGTGTGCGCATGTTTGTGTGCATGCATGTGTTTGCGAGAGAGTGTGTGTGCATATGTGTGTGTGCGCATTTGTGCATACATATCTGTGTGTAAAAGAGTTTGTGTGTGCACTTTTGTATGTGTGCATGTGTGTGTGTGTATGTGAGAGAGAGATTGTTTATGTATGTGAGAGAAATTATGTGAGTGTGTGTGTGTGTGTGTGCACATCTGTGTGTCTGTGGCTGCTATTCATCACCTTGTGGGGACCAAAAGTAATACAGTATTTAGTAAAGGTCAGGTGTGTGTGTGTGTGTGTTTAGTGTTGTGGAAGAGGACAGAATATACAGTGTGTACAGTATAGTAATATATGTGTGTGTGTGTGTGTGTGTGTGTGCAGGACGCGTCTGATGCAGAGCTTTAAGGAGTCTCACTCTCATGAGTCTCTGCTGTCTCCGAGCAGCGCGGCCGAGGCTCTGGACCTCACGCTGGACGAGGACGCCATCATCAAACCCGTCCACTCCAGCATCCTCGGCCAGGAGTACTGCTTCGAGGTCTGTGTGTGTGTGTGTGTGTGTGTGTGTGTGTGTGCACTGGCTTCACGCATGTACACACTTGAGATCTCTGTGAGCAGATCAGCGCTTCATTATCATCCTCCAGACCTTCTCAAACAGGAGACCAGCAGAACATGTAATCAGCAGTGGACTTCATCATCATCATGTGTAACGCTGTCATTGTGAACCGTCCCGTTTAGCTCATCGCACTGTTCTGATATACAAACATGATAAACACAGAGCATGAGGCCTCGTGCTTTTGTGTGAGGAATGCTGAAGGGAGAGTTTTGGACTGATGCTGTTCCATGTGTTGAGTCGATGCATTCAGCTAAACCACTGGATCATTTATTGATAGTATGAGATATTATATGATTACATCACTGTTCCTGATATGAGCAGATGTTGTTAGTAAATGATGTCCGTCTTCAGGTGACCACGGCGTCAGGAACCAAGTGTTTCGCCTGCCGCTCCGCTGCTGAAAGAGACAAATGGATCGAGAATCTGCAGCGAGCTGTCAAACCAAACAAGGTACTGAACAAGCAGCTCACACACACACACACACACACACACACACACACACACACACACACATGCACACACACACACACACACACACACACACACACACACACACACACACACACACACACACACACACACTCTACTGTAGACAGACATTCTGTTCTATTCAAGTCTATTCTGTTCTGTTCAGTCGTGTTCTGCTCTATTCCAGTGTTTTCTTCTCTTCTCTTGTTCTGTTATATTCTGTTCTCTATATTGTGTTCTATTCTCTTTAGTGCTGATCTTTTCTGATCTGTTCTGTTGTTTTATTTATTGTAAGGCAAGGCAAGTTTCTTGCGCGCCCTCAAATACGCGCTGCTCAAGCGCACAGTGTTGCCAGATTGGGCGGTTTTGAATTTATTTTTGCGGGTAAATAGTGACATAGGCGGGTAGTGAAAATTTGGGTGGTTTTGCAACGGCGTGCCCGCCAGACCTGGTCTGCCCTCATAAACCTGTTTTAATCTCCCAAAGAGACGCCATAGCCCCCGTTCTTCACACACATATGCTTAGAACAGTGTAGAAACGCTTGTGATCTCGACAGCTTTTGGGCTGGAATCAGTCAGCATCATCTGGCAACACGGAGCGCAGATCTTCTTGTGCGCTCTCAGATAAACGCTGCTGAAGTGTGATTTAGTGCGTTTATATAACGAGTATGTCTCCAGCATTTATTAGATTTGCTAGGAATATTCATGAATGTCTCCAATAGGCCTACAGAGTGGTATTAATGCGTCCTGAAGTGAAGTGAAATGGCTATACGTCGTGTTTGCTGGCCTCACACATCACGCACCTGCCAGTCAGCACGTCACCTTAAAGGGTTAAACAAATGACACACAACACTACTACCGTTACAGAAAAGTTCACGCAGTTATAATTCACTTACCTTTTAATACCTTTTGGTGCGATTATCACCCGCTATTAAAATAATAAAATGTTTTAAATGAGAAGCTGTAATGTAGCCGTGGAGGGATGAATTTTGGCGTGGTGCCCTGCCATGGAAGAATGAATATAGCGGAAACCATGAGGTCTTACATTTAATACTGAATGGTCTTAAAAGGTCTTTAAAAGTCTTAAATTTGACATTATGATATCTTCAGAAACCCTGGATAGTCAGCTGATTTACTGCTCTGACATGACTACTGAAACTCAGATCTGACTCCAGAGTCACACCAAGACTCTTGACCTTATTGTCTGTTGATTGACCTTTAGAGCCAAGCTCTGCATCTCTGTTCCCAAACACAATCACTTCAGTGTCCTCTGTGTTTAACTGAAGAGAGTGTTGGTAATCTCATCAATGCACTGGCAGAGGGTGTCAGTGGGGCTGTAGTCATTAGGCAGTAAGGCTAGGTAGATCTGAGTGTCATCAGCATAGCTGTGGTAGGAGATTTGGTTCTCTCATTATTCAGCTCAGAGGGAGCATATAAAGGCTGAACAGGAATTGTGTTCTGTTCTGTTGTGAAATGTGTGTTTTCTCGTGTGTGTGTGTGTGTGTGTGTGTGTGTGTGCGTGTGTGTGTCTGTGTGTGCAGGACAACAGTCGTCGTGTGGATAACGTGCTGAAGCTATGGATCATCGAGGCTCGAGATCTGCCACCGAAGAAGCGCTACTACTGCGAGCTGTGTCTGGACGACATGCTGTACGCTCGAACCACCAGCAAACCGCGCACCGACACCGTCTTCTGGGGCGAACACTTCGAGTTCAACAACCTGCCGGCCATCCGCAGCCTCCGCCTGCACCTCTATAAGGAGAACGACAAGAAGAGGAGGAAGGTAGCGCTGCTCATGCCTGCTGTCAAGTGCACATGCTGCGTCTCTGTGTGTGTGTGTGCTCATGTGTGTCATGTGTGTGTGCAGGAGAAGAGCACATATCTGGGTCTGGTCAGCATCCCGATCCCGAGTGTGACGGGTCGTCAGTTTGTGGAGCAGTGGTACCCGCTCATCCAGCCCAGTGTTCTGGCTAAAGGTGGCGGCGGCGGCGGGAAGATCATCAACGCCTCTCTCCGCCTCAAGTCCCGCTTCCAGAGCATGAACATCCTGCCCATGGAGCTCTACAAGGAGTTCGCCGAGTACGTCACCAACAACTACCGCACGCTCTGCGGAGTGCTGGAGCCGCTGCTCAGCGCCAAGAGCAAAGAGGAGGTGGCCTGCGCGCTAGTGCACATCCTGCAGAGCACTGGGAAGGCCAAGGTCAGCACACACACCATCACACATGTTTTACACAGCGGATATCCTTCCAGCCGCAACCCAGTGCTGGGAAACACCCATACACACTCATACACTACAGCCAATGTAGTTCATCAATCCCTCTATACCGCATGTGTTTGGATTATGGGGGAAACCAGAGCACTTGGAGGAAACCCACGGCCACATTTCACTGAACACTGTGTGTGTGTGTGTGTGTGTGTGCGTGTGTGTGTGTGTGTGTGCATGTGTGTGTGTTCAGGACTTCCTGTCTGACATGGCCATGTGTGAGGTGGATCGTTTCATGGACCGCGAGCATCTGATCTTCAGAGAAAACACACTCGCCACTAAAGCCATCGAGGAGTTCCTGAAGCTCATCGCACACCGCTACCTGAAGGACACCATCGGTGAGGGTGTGTGTGTGTTTGTTTGTGTGTATGTGTGTGTGTGCATGCGAGTATACATGTGTGTGAGTGCATGTGCAAGTGTTCATCTGCATGCATGGGTGTGTGAGTTAGTGAGTGAGTGTCAATGCATGTGCATGTGAGTGTGTGTGTGTGTGAGATCCTCGTGTTTATCACATTATAAGGACCAAATGTCCCCACAACTATAGCAATAGCAGTAAATGTTGATTGTTTTGGTCTCCATGAGGAAAACGGCTAATAAAAATGAAGGAGTGTGGAGATGGAGAAGTGCAGAGTGTGTGTGTGAGGGCTGAGTTTAGAGAATATACAGTCTGAACAGTAGTACTGGTGTGAGGAGAACATAAAGATAGCTGTACACGTGTGTGTGTGTGTGTGTGTGTGCGTGTGTGTGTGTGTGTGTGTGTGTGTGTGTGTGTGTGTGTATAATGAAATGATGAAGATGATGATGATAAGATGACAGTGATGATGATGATAATGAAGCTGCTGCTGGTGAATGTGTGTGTGTGTGTGCAGGAGAGTTCATCCGTGCGCTGTACGAGTCGGAGGAGAACTGTGAGGTGGACCCGATGCGAACGCCTCCGTCAGTGCTGGCCGATCATCAGGCTAACCTGCGCATGTGCTGTGAGCTAGCGCTCTGCAAGATCATCAACTCTCACTGGTCAGTGCACAACTCATAACACACACTCTCGATGACCTGATGACCGCAGGATTCACTGCTGAACAAAAGAATCTGTCTTTAAGCATTTGATTTGATAAATCTATTCTGCAATCGTTTGTTATTTGCATGATATTATTGACAAATCACTGCCGCACCGATTACTGCTAACAGAGCAGTTCATCTAATGTTGTATAATGGACGAGACACCAGTGACTATAGTCTGTAGAACTGGGTGTGCGAGGGGTGTAAAAGGTAGTAAATGAAATTAGCCAAAATTAAGGGCATTATATAGTATTAACATTGTCTGACGAGGTATTACAGTGCAGGCTCTTATTCTAAAATGTGTGTGGATTTATTTACAGTCAGAATTAGTAGCCCCCCTGTTTATTTTTCCCCCAATTTCTGTTTAACGGACAGCAGATTTCTCCAACACATTTCTGCTCATAACAGTGTTAATAACTCATCTCTAATAACTGATTTATTTTCTCTTCTTCATGATGACAGTAAATAATATTAGACTAGATATTCTTCAAGACACTTCTATACAGCTTAAAGTGACATTTAAAGGCATAACTAGGGTAATTAGGGTAACTAGGCAGGTTAGGGTAATTAGGCAAGTTATTATATAATGATGGTTTGTTCTGGAGACTATTGAAAACAAATATATCTTAAAGGGGCTAATAATATTGAGCTTAAAATGGTGTTTAAACAATTAAAAACTGCTTTTATTCTAGCTGAAATAAAACAAATCAGACTTTCTCCAGAAGAACAAATATTATCAGACATACTGTCAACATTTCCTGAATCTGTTCAACATCATCTGGGAAATATTTAAAATTCAAAGGGGGCTAATAATTCTGACTTCAGCTGTATATGTTGAGAGTAGGACCTGAGCGATATCATGTGAGGTGGTGTGGTAGTTCGGCAACACACCAGGGCTCGAAATTGTGACCATTTTTTTTGCATATGCACCGAAATGTAATCTATGTGACCTCATAATTTATTAGGGAGCATTTGTGCGACTGCTTATGATGGTTGTAGTGCGAGCTGATTTAATTTTCTCTATAAACGTGCTGAATCAGTCTTCCCTGCCTCTATATTGGCTCATATCAGCTGACAATCACTCGAGGCTTTCCTCTGTCAGATGACGGGGAGCTTTTGTGACCGCGGGAAATGCAAACGGCTGAAGAGTGAAAAGTGCACAGGTCTGCAAACCCCACATAAAGTCACAGATAATGGCACCGATGACAGCAATCATGTGGTGAATGTTGATCCGCCAGCCGAGATCAATCCAGCGCTGCATTCACTGCGTTATCAGCACAAATGTCTGCTAAATGTGAAATCTAACACTGCACACACCATCGCTAAAGCAGCTCGCCTTTACTAAGATTAAAGTGAAACTGAATAACATTAGAACAGTATTGCGCCGGTGGTCATCAGGAGAGTCCTGCTCATATATCGGGCCGGCTGACCCGCCTGCTTTATTCCACAAACACAGAGAAATGAAGATCAGCGCATAACAAGACTGAGCATTCACAATGACCCAAACCCAAACCTCTAAACAGAGGCGGAAGTGAGACTTTTCCTCCTTTCTTTTGTCCGTTCTTTCCTAAGATGTAGATTATTCCTCTATTTAGTTACTGATGACTGCTCTGCAGCTTTCAGCACTGAACTGAATCATTTATTATAATCTTTTGTTTGTTTTGTTATTATTAATTTGACATGCATATAAAAACAATAGTGCAAAATAAATATTTCTTACTGCTGAACTGTTCTTAGAAGAGCGGCTATTGGCATTGATGACATTGATTAAAAACTATGGACAAAGCCCATTGTGTCACCTTGATGAATCCCTCTGCTTTACTTTAATCTATATGTTATCTGCAATATGTTATTCCATTTGGAAAGATAATTCATTTACACCACTACAGTTGCAGCTTTAAGTGCTGTTATTAAAAAAAGGTAGTAAAAGGTATTAAATTCAACTTAAGAAGTTCTGTTTATACCCTGTAGAAAGAAAGTGTTCAGGAAGCATCAATACTGTACAGATCAGATCTGTGTTATCAGTCAGCTTGAGCTGCATTAGTCCAGCAGGGGGAGCTCTAACACTGCACTATTCCCTCAGTTCAGCAAAGCCCTGATCAGGAGAGCACACAGATTACTGGAGGAGCTGAGAACAGGACTCATTTAACAAGAACACTGGGCTTCATCAGACAGGAGCAGACTCAACTTTAACCAATAATCAATAAACAAATGTGTTGCACTGAAGTGATCAGTTATTTATTTACACAGAGAGTAGTAGATCATCCCATCATCAGAGAAATAGAAAAGAGTCAAGCTTGTGTTGAGTGTTTGAGGTGTTCTCCTGGTGCATTATGGGATGTGTGTGTGTGTGTGTGTGTGTGTGTGTGCAGCGTGTTCCCCCGTGAGCTGAAGGAGGTGTTTGCATCGTGGCGTGTGCGCTGTGCTGAGCGCGGCCGTGAGGACATCGCCGACCGCCTCATCAGCTCCTCACTCTTCCTGCGCTTCCTGTGTCCGGCGATCATGTCCCCGTCCCTCTTCAACCTGACGCAGGAGTATCCCTCTGAGCGCACCTCTCGAACCCTCACGCTCATCGCCAAGGTGGTGCAGAGCCTGGCCAGCTTTTCAAAGTCAGTCACTAGAGTCCACCGTCATTCAGCCGCGCCGATCACAGCTCTGACCACCACTCATCACATAGGCCACGCCCACTGTGTGACCGGTCACTCATTACATAGGCCACGCCCACTGTGTGACCGGTCACTCATCACATAGGCCACGCCAACTGTCTGACCTGTCACTCATTACATAGGCCACGCCCACTTTGTGATCTGTCACTCATCACATAGGCCAAGCCCACGGTCTGACCTGTCACTCATCACATAGGCCACGCCCACTGTTTAACCTGCCACTCATCACATAGGCCAAACCAACTGTCTGACCTGTCACTCATCACATAGGCCACGCCCACTGTTTAACCTGCCACTCATCACATAGGCCACGCCAACTGTCTGACCTGTCACTCATCACATAGGCCACGCCCACTGTTTAACCTGCCACTCATCACATAGGCCAAACCAACTGTCTGACCGGTCACTCATCACATAGGCCACGCCAACTGTCTGACCTGTCACTCATCACATAGGCCACGCCCACTGTTTAACCTGCCACTCATCACATAGGCCAAACCAACTGTCTGACCTGTCACTCATCACATAGGCCACGCCCACTGTTTAACCTGCCACTCATCACATAGGCCACGCCAACTGTCTGACCTGTCACTCATCACATAGGCCACGCCCACTGTTTAACCTGCCACTCATCACATAGGCCACGCCAACTGTCTGACCTGTCACTCATCACATAGGCCATGCCCACTGTTTAACCTGCCACTCATCACATAGGCCAAACCAACTGTCTGACCTGTCACTCATCACATAGGCCACGCCCACTGTTTAACCTGCCACTCATCACATAGGCCACGCCAACTGTCTGACCTGTCACTCATCACATAGGCCACGCCCACTGTTTAACCTGCCACTCATCACATAGGCCACGCCAACTGTCTGACCTGTCACTCATCACATAGGCCATGCCCACTGTCTGACCTGTCACTCATCACATAGGCCACGCCCACTGTGTGGCCCCCAACTCATCACATGACACTCAGGCCACACCTACTGTCTGACCCGCCATTCATCACTCGAGAGTCAGGCCACGCCCACTGACTGACCCCCCCCCCCAATAAAGCCACACCCACTCACCATGACACTCCATCCAATCATCACATGAAAGTGAGAATACGCCCACTATCTGACCCGTCAATCATCATCACAGACACGCCCACTCTCATTTCCATATGTATGTCGGACACCAGTCTGTGATGGACTATTAAGCTTCATTATCCTCTTTATTTTCACTTTTTTAATGTGTTTATTTGTTATTATTTGTTTATTGTTTAATTAAATATGTAGTTTTATTAGAGTTCTGCTTCATTTTTTAGGCATTACAGACTAACTTTAAATAAGTTGGCGTAATTTAAGTCTTCCTTCAGTTCCAGCTTGTGTTATTTGTGTTGTGTGTGTTTGTCAGCTGTGTTTGTTTGTGTTGCTGTTAAAGGGATAGTTCCCCCTCAGCTCATCAAGATGAAGACAAGGAGTCTTCGAGATCAAGTGCAGGAGTAAATGAACAGGACATTTTCATTAAGGGGTGAACTGTTGCTTTAACATGTTTGTGTCAGTGTGTGTGTGTGTGTGTGTGTGTGTGTGTGTGTGTGTGTTTATATCTCAGGGTTTCTCTGTGTCTTGTGTTGTGTTTTTCGTTTAGAGTTGATCTTCAGTCTGTTGACTCGTCACTTATCATCTTTCTTTCTGTCTGTCTGTCTGTCTGTTGCCCATCTCTCTCTCCCTCCATCCATCTGTCCTCTCTCTCTCTCTCTCTCTCTCTCTCTCTCTCTCCCTTTTACACACACTCTCTCTCTCTCCTGTCGCTGTCTCTCTGTCTGCCTCTGTCTCTCTCCCACACTGTGGTGTGTGTGTGTGTGTGTGTGTGTGTTCTGGCAGGTTCAGTGGGAAGGAGGACTATCTGGGCTTCATGAATGAGTTTCTGGAGATGGAGTGGGGCTCCATGCAGCAGTTCCTCTACGAGATCTCCAACCTGGAGTGTGTGAGTAACGCCGGGGCGTTCGAGGGCTACATCGACCTGGGCCGCGAGCTCTCCATCCTGCACAGTCTGCTGTGGGAGGTCATGGCCCAGCTCAGCAAGGTGCGGACGCTGCAGATCTGCTGTGTATTCTGTTGTTGTGATTAATTGCAGAAGCTTTTAACTCAGTGTGTGGTATTATCACCAATTGTTGCAGATTTATTAAAAATAAAAAGCTGATAAATCACATAAAACTATACTATAATCACATAAATACTCTAACTGGAGCTCAGGTGCATTCTGTTTCCACTGATCATTCTTGAGATGTTTCAGCAGCTTCAGTGGAGTTCACCTGTGCTCAATTCAGCTGATCTGAAAAGGCATACACCTGTCTATATAAGGGCCCAGGGTTGACAGTGCATGTCAAAGCACAAACCAAGCATGAAGACAAAGGAATTGTCTGTAGACCTCCGAGACAGGATTGTCTGGAGGCACAAGGCTGGGGAAGGTTACAGAAACATTTCTGCTGCTCTGAAAGTTCCAATGAGCACAGCGGCCTCCATCATCCGTAAGTGGAAGATGTTTAACCAGCAGGACTCTTCCTAGAGCTGGCCGGCCATCTAAGCTGAGTGATCGGGGGAGAAGGGCCTTAGTCAGGGAGGTGATCAAGCATTCTTCTGTGGAGAGAGGAGAACCTTACAGAAGGACAACCATCTGTGCAGCAATCCACCAATCAGACCTGTATGGTAGAGTGGCCAGACGGAAATCTGAAGGCATCTGAAGGACTCTCAGACCATCAGAAACTAAACTCTCTGCTCTGATGAGACTCAAACTGAACTCTTTGGAGTGAACGCCAGGCGTTACGTTTGGAGAAAAGCAGGCAGCGCTCATCACCAGGCTAACAGCATCTCTACAGTGAAGCATGGTGGTGGCAGCATCATGCTGTGGGGATGTTCTTCAGCAGCAGGAACTGGAAGACTAGTCAGGATAGAGGGAAAGATGAACGCAGCGATGTACAGAGACATCCTGAATGAAGACCTGCTTCAGAGTGCTCTTGACCTCAGACTGGGGCAACGCTTCATCTTCCAGCAGGACAACGACCCAAAGCACACCGCCAAAATATCAATAGAGCGGCTTCACAACAGCTCTGTGAATGTCATTGAATGGCCCAGCCAGAGCCCAGACCTAAATCCTATTGAACATCTCTGGAGAGATCTGAAAATGGCTGTACAGCGTCGCTTATAATAAATATAAATATTTGCTTTGCATCTGTTTCTTTATTGAATTTGCCCATGCTCGTAGATTGTTTGTTATATATTATGCTGATGTACTGGCCTGCAGAATCATCCCAGTCCATCTAAAATGCTAATGCTGTGCTTGTGTGTGTAGGATGCGATCCTGAAGCTGGGTCCTCTGCCGCGGCTGCTGAACGACATCAGTGTGGCCCTGCGTAACCCTCAGCTGCACAGACAGGCCAGCCACCAGCCGCCCGAGCGACACCTGAGTCGGCCTGCGTTCAGCAGACTCGCCACCAATGACTTCCAGAGCCTCATGATGAGAGACCTCAACAGGTCTGTCTGTGCTGCCGTATTATACTTCTGTTAGGACTGCACTGAATTTTCTGCACCGAACAGCTGAAGATATGAGCTGAAATAAGGCTTCATCAAACTGCTGAAATGAATTTCAATGGCTTCATCAAAAGCCATTGAAATGAATGGGTTTCATAGCGCAGCGTTTTCCGTGTCCAGTGTGAAAGCCCATTCACTATGCAGCGGTGATTGGAGACAGCAAAAGAAAGTGTGCTAAATCTGGAGTTAAATATTGGACAAAACTTGCCTTGCTTGTGTAATATACTAGTTCTGCTATTCTGTTATGGCAACAAAACTTTAAACGTCTTACAGAAAGACTCTATATTATTGAGTATTATTGTGTAAAAGCATTTTTGGTGTCTGTTTTTGTTCAAGTGTGTTCAGAATTGTTGATTTCAGTCCAGAATGATCTTTTCTGTGCATCCCTGATTTCTCTATTTGTTGAAGTAAACTGCTGACTGTGGCGGTGGAGTGATCAAACCGATGCTCACATGTGTGTGTGTGTGTGTGTGTGTGTGTGTGTGTGTGTGTGTGTGTGTGTGTGTGTGTGTGTGTGTGTGTCTGTGTGCAGCTCGATAGACATCTCTCGTCTGCCGTCTCCTACAGCCGGTCTGTCCGGCAGCGGTGTCCTCTCTCACCCGGGCATGGCTGCGTTCTCAGAGCGAGATCCCCGCGGCAACAAAGACGTCTTCTATGTGACCCGCCCACCTCTCGCACGCTCAAGCCCCGCCTACTGCACCAGCAGCTCTGACATCACTGAGCCAGACCCCAAGGTGCGCACACACACACTCATACACACGTTCACACAGACACAAGTACGCACATGCACACACACATACACACATTTCATAACACTTACACACACATTCTCTCCTACACACACACACACACACACACACACACACACAGACTTCATTCATACACATCTCCTATTTACACTCATACAAACATGCACACTCAAACACCTCATGCACACAGACACACTTGCAAACACACACACGCTCATGCATACACACAGACACACCCATGTGCACACATACACACACACACACATTTTCACACAAACATGCACTCTTACACACACATCTCATGCACAAACACACACACTCATACACACACATGCATACACTCTCTTGTAGACATGCACTCAACACACTCGCACACACACATTGTGTTGTGTTTTATGTCTTATGGGGACTCGCCCAGTATAATGTTTCTGCAATAGGAGTGTATATCCAGTCCTCTTAACCCCCAACCTGTGTGTGTGTGTGTGTGTGTGTGTGTGTGTGTCCTCAGGTGCTCAGTGTCAATAAGAGTGTGTCTATGATGGACCTGCAGGACTCGCGCATCAACAGCGTGTCTAACCTGCACTCAGTGAATGATCTGCTGAACTCGTCTCAGGGTTCTCTGGCTGGGTTCGGTCCGCTCGGCGGTGCCCCCCTCAGAGCTGGAGGACGTGTGTCTGCGGGCTCGGGCGGCTCCAGCATGTCTGGCGGTCTGCGTTTGACCACAGATTCTCTGTCGCAGCAGCAGCAGCAGGCCGCCGCCGCCATGCACGTGCCGCTGTCCTTCCAGAACCCGCTGTTCCACCTGGCGTCAGACGGGCCGCAGTACCACACGCCTCCACACGGGCCTACCGCTGTACCGCCGCCACTGCTGCTGGCACCAGAGCCAGAGAACGGGCACGTGGGTTTCGGCGTTCCCACATTCGCCCACAGCGGATTCTCCCGCAGTGAAGATCTGTCGGCGCTGCGGACGCAGAACAGTCTGGTGCAGCCCAACATCGTGCACTCGCACAGCTACAGCGACGACTTCACACGACACAACCAGGCCGATTACGCCCGCAGACAGCTGTCTCTGCAGGTGCAGGTAAACAGACACACACTCACACACACACACACACAGATGAAGTCAGAATTATTCAGCCTCCTATAAAATATCAATTCTTTTCTAATCAATAGTTTAATAACTCATTTGTCATGTTTTCTTCAAGACAGCAGTATTCAGCTTAAAGTGACATTTAAAGGCTTCACTAGGTTAAGACTGTGCCTTTACCTGTTATACCTCAGGAGAATCTCCAGCAGCAGGTGCTGATGGGAATGACCCCGCAGACGGCGACAGGCACAGGCACTCCTGCTTCTCTGGCCACGCCCCCCACCACCATTCATCCTGTCCGTCAGGCCTCCATGGCTCCACCCCCTCCTCAACGCGCGAAGCCTCAGCCCGCCCACCAGCTGTCCGTCAGCTCAGCTGTAAACTCCACCCCCCCTAAGACCCGCCCACAGAGTGGCAACCTCCTCCAATCGCCGGAGTCCAGTTTTGGAGGGAGGCAGTTGCCTAGGCAGCAGCTGTCAGTCAAGGATAGCCCCGCCCCCGGGTTACCACATCAGTCCAGCAATGCGTCGGAGAATCCCGCCCCTCAGAGCGCAGCCAATGAGAGCACAGAGAATACGCCGACCAACCAATCAGCAAAAAACACACAGCAGAGCAACCAACAACACCTGCTCAAGCCAGGGAACAAACAGGTGCTCACACACACACACCAAACACAAAAAAACACACATGCATATTCACACATTTGTTGATTTGAAAACACACATGCATATTCACACACACACTCTGACTTTAACAGATAAACACAGGCATACTCACACAACCAGTCAAAACACACACTCTCTCACACACACGTACACTCTCAGACATAAACACACACATATATTACCACCTATTTTCTGCAGATGTGTGTGTGTTGTGCTGATGCTGTGAGTGTGTGTGTTTCAGGGCTCTAAGTCTCCCTCCACCCTGAATCCCACCTCTGCTGCCTCCGAGCGCACCGTGGCTTGGGTCTCCAACATGCCGCATCTGTCTGCAGACATCGAGAGTCTGCGCGTGGACCGAGAGGAGTTCAAACTCAAGGAGCACTCCAAGAGCATGGACGAGTCCCGCCTGGACCGGGTCAGTGCTGCACACACACACGTTTTATTTTTCTTGGTCAAATGGTTCAAAAGTTATAACAGTTTAAATGTTGCACATGTGGTCTGCTGGTGGCGCTATAGAGTTAGTTCCAGATACTCAAAATTTAGTTAGTTGACTTATTTTCACAACCATTACAACTGTGCCAAATTTAATCATTTTCCTACTCATGGTTCATTCGGGAAGAAGAAGAAGAAACCTATGGATACAATAGGGGCCATTAGCACCTTCTAACGACTATAGTGATAACTAACGACAACTGTAGCAATAGCTATAACATTAACTATAGCAATAACTATAGTGATAACTAACGACAACTGTAGCAATAACTATAACAGTAACTATAGCAATAACTATAGTGATAACTAACGACAACTGTAGCAATAACTATAACAGTAACTATAGCAATAACTATAGTGATAACTAACGACAACTGTAGCAATAACTATAACAGTAACTATAGCAATAACTATAGTGATAACTAACGACAACTGTAGCAATAACTAACAGTAACTATAGCAACAACTATAGTGATAACTAACGACAACTGTAGCAATAACTATAACAGTAACTATAGCAATAACTATAGTGATAACTAACGACAACTGTAGCAATAACTATAACAGTAACTATAGCAATAACTATAGTGATAACTAACGACAACTGTAGCAATAACTATAACAGTAACTATAGCAATAACTATAGTGATAACTAACGACAACTGTAGCAATAACTAACAGTAACTATAGCAACAACTATAGTGATAACTAACGACAACTGTAGCAATAACTATAACAGTAACTATAGCAATAACTATAGTGATAACTAACGACAACTGTAGCAATAACTATAACAGTAACTATAGCAATAACTATAGTGATAACTAACGACAACTGTAGCAATAACTATAACAGTAACTATAGCAATAACTATAGTGATAACTAACGACAACTGTAGCAATAACTATAACAGTAACTATAGCAATAACTATAGTGATAACTAACGACAACTGTAGCAATAACTATAACAGTAACTATAGCAATAACTATAGTGATAATTAACAACAACTATAGCAATAACTATAACAGTAACTATAGCAACAACTATATTGATAATTAACGACAACTGTAGCAATAACTATAACAGTAACTATAGCAATAACTATAGTGATAATTATCGACAACTGTAGCAATAACTATAACAGTAACCATAGCAACAACTATATTGATAATTAACGACAACTGTAGCAATAACTGTAACAGTAACTATAGCAACAACTATATTGATAATTAACGACAACTATAGCAATAACTGTAACAGTAACTATAGCAACAACTATATTGATAATTAACGACAACTATAGCAATAACTGTAACAGTAACTATAGAAACAACTACATTGATAATTAACGACAACTATAGCAATAACTATGACAGTAACTATAGTAAGTGCTATAACAGTATACATAATCACTCTGCAGGTGCGCGAGTATGAGGAGGAGATCAACTCCCTGAAGGAGCGTCTGCTGATGTCCCACCGTAAGCTGGAGGAGTACGAGCGGCGGCTGCACTCGCAAGAGCAGCAGACCAGCAAGATCCTGCTGCAGTACCAGAGCCGGCTGGACGACAGCGAGAGGCGTCTGCGGCAGCAGCAGGTGGAGAAGGACTCGCAGATCAAGGGCATCATCAACAGGTCAGACGCGTGACCCCGCGCCACACCCCAGCCTCACAGCAGCAGAGCATTCTGGGAATGTGTGTGTGTGTGTTGCAGGTTGATGGCGGTAGAGGATGAGCTGAGGGGAAGTGGAATGCCTGACCTCAAAACCAGAATATTCACAGAACAGGTCTGTCTGTCCCACACACCAGCAGACTCTCAGCTGCTCCTCAACTCATCACTCATCTCTCATGCCTGTGTACATAGCTGAGGTATCTGTAGTGATGACGACCATACAGTTACTATAGCAATAACTATAACAACTATAACGAGTATAACATTAACTATAGCGATAACTATATCTGTATTTATATTGTTGACCATAACCGTCACTATAATGACAACTACAGCAACAACTATAACTGTAACTATAACAACAACTATAATGATAAATAACGACAACTATAACAATTACTATACTTATAACTGTAGCAACAACTATAGTGATAACTAACAACAACTATTGTGATAACGAACAATAACTATAACAGTAACAATAGCAACAACTATTGTGATAACGAACAATAACTATAGCAGTTACTATAGCAACAACTATAGTGATAACTAACAACAACAATAGCAATAACTAAAAGTAACTATATACAAAAACTATAGTGATAATGAAAAACAACTATAGCAATAACTACAACAGTAACTATAGCAACAACTATACTGATAACAAAAATCAACTATAGCAATAACCATAACAGTAACTATAGCAACAACTATAGTGATAACGAAAAACAACTATAGCAAAATCTGTAACAGTAACTATAGCAAGAACTATAGTGATAACTAGCGACAACTAAAGCAATAACTGTAATAGTAACTATAGCAACAACTATAGTGATAACGACAACTATAGTAATTACTATAACAGTATCTATAGCAATAACTATAAGAGTAACTATAGCGACAACTATTTTGATAACTAGCAATAACTATAAGAGTAACTATAGCGACAACTATTTTGATAACTGTAGCAATAACTATAATAGTAACTATAGCAACAACTATTATGATAACAACTGTAGCAATAATTATAACAGTAACTATAGCGACAACTATTTTGATAACAACTATAGCAATAACTATAACAGTAACTATAGCAACAACTATTGTAATAACTATAATGGCAACTATAGCGATAGCTATAACCTTAATTATAGTGATAATTATAGTGATAACTAAAACAACATCTACAGCAATAACTTTAACAGTAACTATAGCGATAACTATATCTGTTTCTATAGTAAGAACTAAAACAGTTAATAACGTGATAACAATAATCACAACTCTAACAACTACATCACTAACAGTAACTAAAACAATAAACCTATAGCTGCATGTATAGTTATAACTATAAGTAATATATATATACTGTAAATACTATAACTATAGCAATAACTGTAACTGGCAATAATTTTATCTCTAGTTATAGTGATAATTATAACAGTTACTACAGCAATAATATTTGCTGCAGCCCTAAGTATTGCTATAATTGTCATTATAGTTATCACCATATTAACTGTTATAGTAATCATTACAGTTACTGTTAGCTGTTGTAGTAGCTACTGTAATAGATATTGCTACAGTTACTGTAATCTATATTGTAATATTATCTAAATTGATGTAGTTGTCATTAGTTATCACTATAGTAACTGTTATAGGTATCACTAAAGATACAGATATAGTTATTGAGACAGTACTACAACAGTAACTATAGAGATGCCTAAAAGTACCTAGCGTAATTATTTAAAGTATTTATTGTAATAACTATCACAGAGATCACAGTAACTAGCAATAAATGTAATAATAACTATTGCGAAAACTAAAATAGGAACTGTAGTAATAACTAGTGAAAATGGAACTGATAACAACAACAGGAACTATGACAATAAATTGATCCTTAACTATCAGCAAATGTAGTGATAACTATAACAGTAACTATTGTGATTACTTACAGTATCTGTAGTAAGAACTATAAATGTAAATGTAGCAATATCTACAACAGTTACTGCAGCAACAGCTAAAACACTTACTAGGAATAACTATAACAGTGAATATAGTAATAATTTACAGTATCTATAGCAAGTAATTAGAGCAATAACTATAATAGTGATTATACTATAAATTATAGTGATTATACTATAATAACTCTAAAGATAGCTAAAACAGAATTAACGGAAACTATAGCATGAACTAAACGTAACTAATGAAGTTAGTAAATGAAGTTAGTAAATGAAGTGTATTACTACCTATAGTGATCAAATGTAATATTAACAAGAGTATTAATTAAATCCATTACTGTAACAGTGAATATTTGATCACTATAACAGGAACACTACACCAGTACTAACCATAACTGTTACAGGACCTATAATAACCACACCATCCACAGCAGTGGATGATAACCTTCTGTTACAGTTTCTCTTTAAAGCAGGATGGATTCTGATTGGCTGTCATTGTTTTTAATCATTGGTCATGTGACTGATGATATATCTGTTATCACTCCACTGTGGGATTATTAAAGCAGAGACTGTGATGTAAAATACTGTATAATGCTGTGATGAACTGAAGATGCTGTGTGTGTACTTGTTTATGTGGTTTACGGGGACAGAAACGTATATAATGACGTGGGTATGATCTAGCTGTGCTTTATTAAGCTGGTTTATGAGGACATGTGTTGTGTCTTTGTAATTCAAAATGTCTTAAATCATGTTAGCGTGTTTTGTTGACAAATGATTTTCCCGCAGGTTTGCTGTGACGGTTGGTTTATGGGGAGGGCCATATAATTGTTTTGTTTTTTACTGTCCTCATTAACCATATATACAAGTATGTGTGTGTGATGAATCATTGATAGGGGTATGTCCAGTGCTGGCCTCTGATTGGCTGACAGTCACAGCAAAGAAAGCCTGTGATTGACTGATGGGCAATGACATAATATGATAGAAGGCTTTAACTCTTTCTGTCCTCTTGTCTGTTTTCCCTCACCTCATAGTGTTGTTATTATTACTGTTCATCATAATTCTATCATCATTTATTCACGTCTTTCTGCACGTCATGCTGTTCTGTTTATCACATTTGCATTTAAAGGGATAGTTCACGCAAAAATGAATATTATTTACTGTCCCTCAACTATAGCAACAGTGATAACTAACGACATAGTGATAACTAACGACAACTATAGCAATAACTATAACAGTAACCATAGCAACAACTATAGGGATAACTAACGACAACTGTAGCAATAACTATAACAGTAACCATAGCAACAACTATAGGGATAACTAATAACAACTATAGCAATAACTATAACAGTAACCATAGCAACAACTATAGGGATAACTAACGACAACTGTAGCAATAACTATAACAGTAACTATAGCAACAACTATAGGGATAACTAACGACAACTATAGCAATAACTATAACAGTAACCATAGCAACAACTATAGGGATAACTAACGACAACTGTAGCAATAACTATAACAGTAACCATAGCAACAACTATAGGGATAACTAACGACAACTGTAGCAATAACTATAACAGTAACTATAGCAACAACTATAGTCATAACTAACGACAACTGTAGCAATAACTATAACAGTAACTATAGCAATAACTATAGTGATAACTAACGACAACTATAGCAATAACTGTAACAGTAACTATAGCAACAACTATAGGGATAACTAACGATAATTATAGCAATAACTATAACAGTAACTATAGCAACACTATAGTGATAACTAACGACAACTATAGCAATAACTATAACAGTAACTATAGCAACACTATAGTGATAACTAATGACAACTATAGCAATAACTATAACAGTAACTATAGCAACAACTATAGGGATAACTAACGACAATTATGGCAATAACTATAACAGTAACTATAGCAACACTATAGTGATAACTAACGACAACTATAGCAATAACTATAACAGTAACTATAGCAACACTATAGTGATAACTAATGACAACTATAGCAATAACTGTAACAGTAACTATAGCAACACTATAGTGATAACTAACGACAACTGTAGCAATAACTGTAGTAGTAACTATAGCAATAACTATAGTGACAACTATAGCAATAACTATAACAGTAACTATAGCAACACTATAGTGATAACTAACGACAACTATAGCAATAACTATAACAGTAACTATAGCAACACTATAGTGATAACTAACGACAACTATAGCAATAACTATAACAGTAACTATAGCAACACTATAGTGATAACTAATGACAACTATAGCAATAACTATAACAGTAACTATAGCAACAACTATAGGGATAACTAACGACAATTATGGCAATAACTATAACAGTAACTATAGCAACACTATAGTGATAACTAACGACAACTATAGCAATAACTATAACAGTAACTATAGCAACACTATAGTGATAACTAATGACAACTATAGCAATAACTGTAACAGTAACTATAGCAACACTATAGTGATAACTAACGACAACTGTAGCAATAACTGTAGTAGTAACTATAGCAATAACTATAGTGACAACTATAGCAATAACTATAACAGTAACTATAGCAACCACTATAGGGATAACTAACGACAACTATAGCAATAACTATAACAGTAACTATAGCAACACTATAGTGATAACTAACGACAACTATAGCAATAACTATAACAGTAACTATAGCAACACTATAGTGATAACTAATGACAACTATAGCAATAACTATAACAGTAACTATAGCAACACTATAGTGATAACTAATGACAACTATAGCAATAACTGTAACAGTAACTATAGCAACACTATAGTGATAACTAACGACAACTATAGCAATAACTATAACAGTAACTATAGCAACAACTATAGGGATAACTAACGACAACTATAGCAATAACTATAACAGTAACTATAGCAACCACTATAGGGATAACTAACGACAACTATAGCAATAACTATAACAGTAACTATAGCAACACTATAGTGATAACTAACGACAACTATAGCAATAACTATAACATTAACTATAGCAATAAATATAACAGTAACTATAGCAACAACTATATTGATAATTAACCACAACTATAGCAATAACTAAAACAGTAACTATAGCAATAACTATAACGACAACTTTAGCAACAACTGTAAGAGTAACTATAGCAATAACTACATTGATAACTAATGACATCTATAGCAGTAATTATAACAGTAACTATAGCAACAACTATGTTGATAATTAACGACAACTATAGCAAGAACTATAACAGTAACTATAGCAACAACTATATTGATAACTAACGACAACTATAGCAACAACTATGTAGCCATTATTTACTATCCCTCAAGTGGTTATAAACCTTTATAAGTTTGCTGAACACTAGAGAAGATATTCTGAAGAATGTTGTAAATGTTGAAAACCTGTAACCATTGACTTCCATTTGTTTTTCTTTCTATGGAAGTGAATGGTTACCAGTTTTCAGCATTCTTCAGAAAATCTTCTTTAGTGTTTAACATAGTAAAGAAACTCATGGAGGTCTGGAACAAGTGTGTATGAGTAAATAATAATAGATTTCTGTGTGAACTACTGCTTTGATGATCCGTATTTGCTGAATCCCGTGGTGAAGTGAGTGTTTTACCGGATCTCTCAGTGATCTGCGTCTCTCTCTCTCTCTCTTCTGTTTCTCCCGCAGCCGATTTATGGTGCCCACTCTGGAACATGATTGGCCCCTGCAGGACTAGAGGAAATGTGATTGGCTGACCCTCCACCCAGGAATGTCTGATGATTGGCTGAGAGAGAAGAGAGAGGCGGAGCCAGAGCTGGACGACCTACTTCAACTCTACACACTCTGTTTCTCTCTCTCTCTCTCTCTCTCTCTCTCTCTCTCTCTCACACACACACATTATGAGAGTATATATATGTATATGTAACTAATATATAAATATATATTCCTCAGATGTGTCTCTCTCTCTCTTTCTCTCTTTCTTCTCAATTTTTGAGCCAAATGGACGACAATCAGCATCTTTGAGGCCGAAACAATCACACTGATAGCACAAAGAAAACCCCGGAGGACATACTGACGGAGAGAGAGAGAGAGAAAGAGAGAGAGGTGTGTGTGTGTGTTTATTTATGATGCTCTCCTTCTCTTCCCATCATCCCCTCTCTCTCTCTCCCTCCCTCTCTCTCTCTCTCTCTCTCTCTCTCTCTACTGCAGGAGTGTGTTTGTGTACGTGTGTGTGTGTGAGTGTGTTTTTGAGCAGTTGCAGCCTCAACTTCCTAATAATGACTCAATAACGAATCTCGTGTTTTTCAAATGATGTTTTGAGGAGCTTTGATTCCCTCTGAGCCAATCAGATGCTCAGAATCCCGCAGGGGGCGGGGCCTCCTCCTGCTCTCCGTGCCTACAGAGCTGATTGAGAACAGGACACTCGAGCTTCTGGAGGGTGTGTGTGTGTGTGTGTGTGTGGAGGACTCCAGCTCTTCATCTCATGATAATCAGTGGTCTGCTGAAGCTGTTCTCAGACTATAGTGAGCCGCTAAACCCACCGTCACACACTTGCTCTGTTCCCATCCACCTATATTCATGCACATTCTGGATTATTGTATAAAATCAGTGCTTGCTGGACACATCAGGATGTGCAAACATGATGAACACACATAAAAACCTGAAGCACTGGATAAACGGATTAGTCCATAAGAGAAAATGCACAGAAACACATTTATTGAGGAAAGCTTCATCAGTCTAGAATCTTCTAGAATACAAACTCTGATCCAATAGCCAATATTTCATGCAGTATTCCAGTTTCACACATGAATTTAATTAGCATCTATGGATGGAAACACAGCGACTGATGGATTATTCACTACTGTGAAATCAGCTTTGTAATTGTGATGGAGCCCTGGTTTATCTGACGTATGAGCGTCTGACTGAATCAGACATGAAGATCCTTTGACTGCACAACACTCAATATGCTCAGTGTTAGAGGAATAACAGGACAGACTCATGGCTCAGTGGTTAGCACTGTGGCCTCACAGCAAGAAGGTGGCTGGTTTGAGTCCCAGCTGGGTCAGTAGGTGTTTCTGTGTGGAGTTTGCATGTTCTCCCCGTGTTGGTGTGGGTTTCCTCCGGGTGCTCCGGTTCCCCCCACAGTCCAAACACATGCGCTATAGGGGAACTGATCAACTTAACTGGCCGTAGTGTATGTGTGTGTGTGTGTGTGTGTGTGAATGAGTGTGTATAGGTGTTTCCCAGCACTGGGTTGCAGCTGGAAGGGTATCCGCTGTGTAAAACATATGCTGGAATAGTTGGTGGTTCATTCCACTGTGGCGACCCCTGATAAATAAGGGACTAAGCAGAAGGGAAATGAATGAATGAGTTCTCAGCTTTATCATCCTAGAACACAGCAACTTTTCATTTTGCGTCAGTCTTCAGTACATGATATATTTGAAGAAGAGTCCAGCTTTAAATAGGAAAATGATCAAAACTCTGCTTATTTTAAAGCGAGATGCTAACGGTCTAATCCGATTCAATGATCTATGCTAAGCTAATGCTAAAAGAGATTGGCTGAACACATTATGTTTACTCCAGTTTATCAGCATGATCTTGTTTCTCATTGGATGGAAATGCTCATTTATTCGTTTATATGCAATATTCCAGTTTTGTGCATTAGTCTAATTAGCATCTTTGGATGGAAACAGAGCGACTGATGGATTATTCTCTAAATCCGCTTTGTAATTGTGATGGAGCCCTGGTTTATCTGATTGATGAAGCGATGAGCGTCTGACTGAATCTGGCATGAAGATTATTTTACTGCACAACACTCAATATGCTCAGTGTTAGAGGAATAACTCATTTAATTATCATTTGATTGATTTAAGCTCTTGTCTGCGTAAATGGAAACATGATTTAGCTTAGAAATTGTGACAGAACTATATTACTGTTGTACAGTAGAATGTCATTTTCATATTCACAATAATACAATCATTAAAACTTAATTTTTTAAGGAGGAAACTTTCTATGCAGCACTAAATAGTACAATTAAATTGTTCATGCTTTACACTGATTACTGTCTTTAATAATCATAACAGTAGAAAAATAAGAATTTAATTATTTATTTGACTTTCAGTGATCAGATGTGCTTTATATTTATTTAAAATGAACCATTTAAAATGAGTCCAGAAGATATATATTTTGAGAAGAAACAAAAATCAGCCTCTTTAATATCACTTTTAGATTGTATTATGGTTTGAGCTTTTGAAGACTAAAATGAAATAATGTCCAGAAATATACACTCACCGGCCACTTTATTAGGTACACCTGTCCAACTGCTTGTTAACGCAAATTTCTAATCAGCCAATCACAGGGCAGCAGCTCACTGCATGTAGGCATGTAGACATGGTCAAGACGATCTGCTGCAGGTCAAAGCGAGCATCAGAATGGGGAAGAAAGGGGATTTAAGAGACGCTGAACGTGGCATGGTTGTTGCTGCCAGACGGGCTGCTCTGAGTATTTCAGAAACTGCTGATCTACTGGGATTTTCACGCACAACCATCTCTAGGGTTTACAGAGAATGGTCCGACAAAGAGGAAATATCCAGTGAGCGGCAGTTCTGTGGGCGCAAATGCCTTGTTGATGCCAGAGGTCAGAGGAGAATGGCCAGACTGGTTCCAGCTGATAGAAAGGCAACAGTAACTCAAATAAGCACTCGTTACAACCGAGGTCTGCAGAAGAGCATCTCTGAACACACAACACGTCCAACCTTGAGGCGGATGGGCTACAGCAGCAGAAGACCACACCGGGTGCCGCTCCTGTCAGCTAAGAACAGGAAACTGAGGCTACAATTCACACAGGCTCACCAAAACTGGACAATAGAAGATTGGAGAAACGTTGCCTGGTCTGATGAGTCTCCATTTCTGCTGACACATTCAGATGCTCGGCTCACAATTTGGCCTCAACAACATGAAAGCATGGATCCATCCTGCCTTGTATCAGCGGTTCAGGCTGCTGGTGGTGGTGTAATGGTGTGGGGGAGATTTTCTTTGGGTCCATTAGTACCAATTGAGCATGGTGTCAACACCACAGCCTACCTGAGTATTGTTCTGACCATGTCCATCCCTTTATGAGCACAGTGTCTCCATCTTCTGATGGCTACTTCCAGCAGGATAACGCACCATGTCATAAAGCACCAATCATCTCAGACTAGCTTGTTGAATCTCTGACATGAAGGATTAAGGTGGTTCTGAAGGCAAAAGGGGGTCCGACACGGTACTAGACAGGTGTACCTAATAAAGTGGCCGCTGTAGTGTAAAAACTAAATGTAAACAATGAAAACTTGGAGAACATTAAAAGTGAATGTGAGCATATGATAGCGATGTCTCATTCATCCAGTAGTTTTCCTCATGCATTAATGTGTTGGTGTTCTCCTCAGTGTCCGCATGCTGTGTTGATGGAATATTCCACATTGGTGCTTCCGGTCAGTATATTTATGGTCCAGTGTTTGTGAGCGGCTCAGTATGTTTGAGAATATGCTTCACACACACACACACACACACACACACACATGCGCTGAGGTCACTCCGCCAGCTCGGCTGCTGATTTCTGTATATAGAGTCCAGCTTTACGGACAGAAGCGTTTCTCTTGATTTTCAGTGGGTTTTTCCTCTTTTTCTCGGTGTTTGATGGATGATTCTCATATTCGCCAGTAGCTGCTTTGCTGGGGCTTTTAGTCGGTTACTTTTGTCCTTATTTACCTTTTTTTCGTTGGAAGTATTACTTTTGTCTGCATTTCAGGTAATAATAGTTCTGAAAAAATGAATACATGAATAAATAACAGTGTTTCTGTGCCTACAGTTCCCATACTGAGCTCTGATTGGCTGCCGCTGTCAGCCAATGGTGTGTGTTCAGGGGTCGCTCTGCTACGACAGGTGCGTGGAATTTCGCGTAGCATGTTTGCTATTCTGCTACGCGACGCACCTGTTCAATTAGCCATAGACACGGACAAGCCATAGCACTGACCCCTTCAGGAGTGTAGGATCCTGTATATATTTATATATATATATACATATATATATTTACCCATGGAAATATTCTCGAATGCGGGACAGACTCGTCGATTATAGAGTGGAGCATCTCTAGAGTGATGTTTTGAATGTGCATATTATTATTATTATTATTATAAAGATATGATTATATTCAAATATGATTATTATTGTAATTATTGATTTTATTGACCATGATTGAGAAACACAAATGTCTTTCTTTTTGTGAATATGGAGAAGTTTACATTTTTCTGGGGAAATATTACAAATCTTTCAATATTTCAACAAACGAATAAATATATACATGCTTAACAGAAGAGCGGTGTGTTTATTTGCTCAGAGGATGAGAGTGGTGGATGGGTGAGTGTGTGTTCTGCACCGCTAAATGTGAAGGTTTTGGGGTTATTTGTGAAACTGATTAAAGCTATTATGCAGAACTCACTTTTATGTGGAGTTTAACCGAGCGTCACTCTCGTCAAGCTGATGCGGAAGTAACTGAAACTGCAATTCATCAAAATTCCGCTAGTCCTGACTCCATAATAGAGCAGATTTCTATTGAGGCCACTGTTAACATGGCCGACTTTACAGCAGAAAATTTGGTTCATTTAGCTAACATTACCCTTCATGACAGCTGTGAGGGGGTGAATTGTTTTATAACTCATCTGTTTCCTTTATATTAGGTTATATTAAATCTGCATAATTAAGGGCGTGGCCACTTGAGTGACAGCTAGGTCTCGCTGGTCACTTCACCTCAGCTGATTCCGGCTGATTAGCTGCTGAACTCTGCGTATTCATCATATTTTTGTGTTGTTTTATGTTTCTTTACACAGTCGCCTTTTGGGATTATTTCCTACAATTTTCAGATGATATGGCATGCTGTGTGCACTTTATTATGCTCACAAAGCATTAACATGGCCTCCATTTCCCAGGTGAGTGACATTATATACTTATACACCATCTCTATAAATGTGTTTTAATTTAAGATCATTTATCATTAATAATGTTGTTCAGAGCTGTAAAGCACTCCAGAATCTGACAGATTGATCAGCTGTAGGCTCTAGATCAGTCATCTGAAGCGTTATCATACAGTGTTCTGCTGGATTTCATCAATAGTCCTGCATTTACTAACACACACTATATCTGAAGTGTTTGGAAGTCATTTGTGTTTTCCTCCTGTAGACAAACATCATAAGAGCAATGTTTAGTGGTTCAGTGTGTTACAGCAGTGTTTTTAAACTCTTTATTAATATAGTGTACAGCCCAGCACATGTGCTCAGAACACAACCCAGTACATTTAAACTCTAATGCAGTACCTACACAGCTCAAAAGGGAAGAACTGCTGTTATTTAATCAGACTGGATAATCAGTCTGCTGAAACACTGTGATTGACATTCTCCCTTTGTACGTGTCATCAGAGGGGAAAGCCCCGCCCACTAGTGCCCAACTCTCCCTCATTAGCATCTTGTTTTCAGTCTGTCGCTATGGTGATGCACATGCGTCACGTCATCCAGGTGGATGCTACACACTGGTGGCGAATGAGGAGATTCCCCCCCCAAAACATGTGTAAAGCACTTTGAGTGTCCAGAAGAGAGCTGTATAAACATGAGCAATTATTCAATATTATTATTATTATGACAGTCACTAAAACACCACAATTAGGTTTAAAGCATGAACGGGTCAGTTTCAGAGAGCTGGAGAACATTATCTGTGTGTTATTCTCAGCTCAAACACACACACACACACACTAGAGCAGGGGTGTCCAAACTCGCTCCCGGAGGGCCGGTGTCCTGGAGAGGTCAGCTCTGATACGCACCTGAACCAACTCTTACTAGATATACTAGTGTGTTGGAGCTGAACTCAGCGGGACACCGGCCCTCCAGGAGCGAGTTTGGACACCCCTGCTCTGGAGACAGCAGAGCCCGTTTTACAGCTTATAAAAACGGATCAGAATAGGTTACCTTTACGAGAAAAGCCAGAGTGTGTGTGTGTGTGTTGAGCTGGTCAGAGCAGCAGGGGGTGCCAGAGGTAGAGTGTGTGTGTATGTGTGTGTGTTGTGCAGCAGGGGGCGCCAGACTATCTCCATCATCAGGACACTGAGGGCCGACAGACGGAACTCCTGATCCTGCATTCAGACTGCTCTAATCTCCACATCCGCTGCGCACACAAGAGGATTACTGACAACAACACATCATTACAGTAATCAACAAAAGCAGCTCTAAATATAAACATCGCTCAGCCTTTTCATGTGCGTTTAATGCAGTTTACAGTGATGTATGGCGCCATTCTCACCGCAGGATTACACACTTCTTATTTTAATGTTCAGATGCTATAAACAATGTTTCCCCTGTAGATAACAGCAGCTGTTCCTCTGATAACCTCTGATCAACTCTAGAAGTGTGTAAGAGAGTGTGTGCAGACGTTTACGTCAGTATGATGATGTATTTCAGACTGAAGCGGAATATTGAGTAGGGGCGGGGTTTATTTTTGAGCTCCACCTCTCATATTTCACTTACTGCAAACTGACGGTTGGAGGGGCGTGGCTAAGCATATTTCGCCCAATCAATCAGAGGACTCCTGTTCCTAAGCAGAAGCTCTTAGTGACTGAGTTGGCAACACTGTACATGATTCATTCAGTGATTTATTTGTTCACAAACCCCGCCTTAAAGTGAAGCTAATCTGCGCTGATTGGTTCAATGACCCGGTCTGTTGTGATTGGTCGACTGCGTTCAGCGTGAGACAGAGAGAATCGCCCACCACGGCTTATCAACACAGCCTCATCTTTGGGTAGGAAACAACACTAACTTTCCCTCACACTTCAGAGCACAGCGTCTTCACCACATGACTCAACTGGGTTCCAGCACAGTGCTTGTCTTCCTCTTTATCTACAGTGTTTGTGGGCGGGGCTGGGGGGGGTTCAATTTTCCCTGGTTTGCGCGTGCAACAAATGGGCGGGGCTTAAGTTGACGACGTCACGCCAGCATGGCTAAAGATTCCTCACCACAGCGATTCATTTGAAGCACTCTGAGTCGACTCTTTAATAGATGAAGAGTTTTAATGGTGCACGTTCAGATATAAGCCTCAGCTGGATAGTTCACTTCACTCAGAGCTGTGTTACACACTACATGGAGGATCATCTTCTAAAACACACAACAGAGGCTCTTTAGATCATTATTTTACTGAAAGCCACCACATGATGTGTGTGTGTGTGTGTGTGTGTGTGTGTGTGTGTGTGTGTGTGTGTGTGTGTGTGTGTGTGTGAATTATTAATGATGAATAAACATTAGCACAAGGTTGAGTTTGGTTTACAGCATCAACTCATGAGGAATAAACCCCTGCATGAAACACAGCAGATCAACTAACTTGAATAGTTGTTTTGGCAGTCATTTCTCACACATGATGCAGAACAGACTGAAACTCACTTGTTTTTCTGTGAAAATAAATGAACAAAATGGATCATTTAGAATAAAAATATAATAAAACTAATGAAACAAATGTAATTCCACATTGTGCTTTTGAAACATGACAGAAACCCCGGACATTTCTAGATGCAACAAGTGAATCAGACAAAAGAAACGTCATTAACACAGCAATGAGATTAAAACAAGCTGATGTTGAAGAATCCACTTTAATAAAGCAGTCATGGCAGATTCTTATCAGCTATTGCTCTGCATAATCATGTCCACAGATCATCAGCATCTAAAAGCAAGATTACACACACACACACACACACCTGAGATCAGCACAGACGCCACATTATGATGACAACACATGCAAACACACTCATTTACATCTCACTGATAAAGCAGAACATCACAGAGTGAGTGTTTCATGCATGAACTCTTCTCCGTCTTGTTTTCTTGGACTCGTATGATTTTCTTTACTGCAGAATCAAAACTTTACTAACATATTGACTCAAAACACAGACGAATAGAGCAGGTATAGCTTTAAAAGGGTTTCTCTGACTCCTTTACAATGATCATTAGCAGACGAGCACATGCTCCTAAATCATTTGATCAATTCATTAAAAATGGAGGATTCTTTGTGTTTGAACATTATGAATATAATATGATATAAAGTGTAAATATACATTCTTATTAAATACTAATGACTATTATTATTATTACTGCATGATAATGAAGATGTGGAACTGAATAGCATAACACCCTGCAGGAATGACTGCTCAAACAGCCCATATATTTATATTAATGTAAAAGCTGCATATTTGCTCTATTAGTGAACATTAAATACCAGTTAAACTGCATGCTAAACTAAGCTTTTTATTTACAAAATCTATGCATAGATGTACACGCATGCATGCCAATACAAATGTGCCTACATGTATATTTATCAATCATTTATATCAGAGTTATATGCAGACACTTGTGCGTTTTCCCAGTGATTTATAGTTTAAGAAAAGATTGTGTTTAGCTCAGATACAATCTAAGAGGTATACTTTTTAAAATTAAATATCACCTGTAAACTTGTGCAAATTAAGCTCTTAATAATGAATATTTGAAAATTAAATATAGTTCATTTACTGTATTCATGTTATAACGTCTTCATGGAAGATGATCTTAATCTTTGAATCATTTTTGGCATAAAACTAATCTTTCTAAATAATTTTGACCCATACAGTCTACTTTTGGCTGACAGATATACTCAAGATTTTGTGCTCCAGGGTCTCTCACTCACACACACACACACACACACACACACACACACACACACAGACACACACTTGTATTTTGGATGCTGTTGATCCTTTGATATCACTGAATTAAAGGGTTTAAAACATTGACAGATTTAGATTTCTGTGTATGTTTTTGCTGCACATGCTCCTGCTCAAATGCATTACGAGGCGTGAAGATGTTTAAATGTTTCCTCCAAGAACAAGAAAACAGAGAACAGCAGTTAATCAGTGAGCGACACTGACAGTAAAAGCACCAGGATCTCCTCCTGCTTCTGCAGCTCCAGCCCGATCTCACCAATAAACTCATCTATCCTACATATTGCCAGAAAAGAGGCTAATTCATGCTAATTCATGCTATGCTATTCATATCAAAACATACACTTTTTAAAAAGGAGGCGTGTCTCCAAACCCCACCCCTAACCCCGCCCCTCATTGAGGGATGAGCAAATCATACTAAAATATAAAACTAATTTAAATGATTATTGTGTAACATTTTTACACGCTGGCGGTCTCACGCGAATATACAACAAAAACACGCCATGATGTCCGAATATTATATTACACTGAAAAAAGAAAAGAAAAGACAAATATTACAGCAACTGTGACGCGCCAACACCAGCTGCAGATCTGCCAATCAATTTAATGAGGTGGTACAAATGAATACGGATTAGCCGCTAAATCAAAAAGTTACGACAGTAAATCTGCATGATTCTGTCTTCTGGCTGCCGTTATCAGTCTCACACTAGTGTTTTCCTCTTCTGAAAGTCTTGATAACCTCATCCTGGAGTGTTTCTGTTATTATTTCAGCTGATAGGATGGTAGTAAATGATTTGCTGTTCTCTCCCATTCACTGCGCTCTGCACTATGACCGCTCCCAATGCTGAGAAACGCACGAATGTGGAAAGGCTCCATTGAGATTACGTAGATGAGCTTGTGATATTCAGATGAGCTTCATGGTGAAGCGTCCGGTCTCCATGGTGCTCCGTCCTGCGGTGGTGGACGCGGAGCTGCGTGGTACAAACTGTATGGTGGCGGTGTGTTTGATCTGACCTTTACTCTGACTCCAGAAAAACATGAAGATGAAGCAGAGCGCTACTGAGCTGAGGAACGACAGGAAGCCCATGGTCACGGCGATCACCAGCGTCTTCACATCGAACGGGAATGGCTGCGATCCGTTGACCGCAGTCTGTCCTGACGCAAAGCTCCAGCCGTCCAGGAAAAAGGATCCCGAGCGGTTCCTAGAGGATGCCGGAAACCCCCGAACACGCAGGCTTACGGATATACTGTCATTCCCAGCGGCATTAGAGGCGATGCACAGGTAATATCCACTGTCCTGCACCTGAGCGTAGCGCACCTCCAGAGTCCCGTTCGGGAGAACACGAATGCGGCCGGACGCGGTGAGAACCGACCGTTTGGGGTTCAGCCAGATAATCGACGGCGCAGGATCTCCATCAGCTGCACAGAAGAACAGCACCGTATGTCCTTCATCAGACCGCACATCCTGCGGTTTACGGGTCAGAATACGAGCCTGTCTGCAGGTGAACGTCCTCGCCACCTCTGACTCCACAAAGTCCTGGAACATGCGGCCCTGCACCTGCACAGGTGAAACACAAGAGGGCGCATGTCCCGCGAAATGGAGCCGCAGATGTCTGCGCATCACCCACAGCAGCCGGCAGTCGCACGCTAGCGGGTTCCCGTCCAAGCGTAGCACCTCCAGAGAACCGACCGCGTGGAACACAGACTCCTCTAGAGTCACCAAACGATTATCCGAAACATTGAGGAGCCGAAAAAATGCTAAATTACGAAAAGCACCAGATTCAACATGCAACAGTCCAGTGCTGACTAAATGAAGCTCCTGTAGCCGTAATAAGTCACCAAGGAGTCCAGAGAGGACAGTGGTGATGGGGTTGTAGGACAGGTCCAAGTAGCGCAGGTACACCAGATGATGCAGTGGTGCGTACGGGACGGCGCTCAAGTTGCAGTGCGACAGCGTCAGTGAGGTCAGATTGAGGCCGATTAGACTGTTAGCCGCTAGCGTGTGCAGCCAGGGGCAGCGGGACACGTGCAGATCCTGCAGCCGCTGCAGCTGACGGAAGGAGTTGTTGGGCAGCGCGGTGAGGCCGAGTCTGCAGAAGCGCAGGTGCTGGAGGCCCGTCAGCCGCGAGAACGCCTCGCTCGGCACCGTCGTCAGGTTACAGCGCTCCAGACGCAGCTCCAGCAGATTGGGCAGACCGCTGAACGCACGGTTCGAGATGAACACTAGATCATTCTCGCTCGCCTCCAGCTTCTGCAGCGACGGCATCTCTCCAAACATGTCATCCAGCAAGACTAAGATCTCGTTTTCACTGATGTCCAGAAACTGAACATTGGGAAGGCCTGAGAAAGCTCCCACTGGGATAATCTTCAGCCGATTGCGGGACAATCTCAGTGTGACGAGGTTCTGGAGACCTACGAAAGCCTCCACTTCGATCACCGTTAGCATGTTAGCGCTGAGATCCAGCTCGCGTAACTGCCTCAGACTGAAGAACTGGCGGCTGGACAGCGTCTTCAGGTGGTTGTAGGTCAGGTTGAGCACCTGCGTGGCATCGGGAACACCTTCGGGAACAGCAGACAGCTGTCGAGAGGAGCAGTTTACCAGCGAGAGCTTCGGTGTACAGTCGCAGCGCTGGGCACAGGGCCCTGAGGTGGCCACGCCCACTACCCACTGGAGGACCACCCACCAGTACAGCCTCCTCCAATCAGCAGCCACACACATCTGGAGACCCGCCTGCGGTAAAAACAGAGTTAGACATCATCGGTTTAACTTCTGTCGCATCTTTTTTTTTGCTAAACACAAATTTAAGCAAACTGCATAATCTGATTTGCAGAAACAGTAGAGCACGACTGGATCAATTCCCAGCGAATCTGTTAACTTCATCAATAAAAACTGATGGAACGGAAACTTCTGGTTCGCCAGTAATTGATTGGTTCACCAGTGCCTGAATGTGCATGCTTTTATTCACTCATCCAATGACAGTAAATATATATATGATAAATACTCCACAGCAAATACTGTATATATATATATATATATAATAGTACAATTTAACATGCAGAATTAGGATTTCTTGTGGCTTTAACATGCTAACAAAAATGAGTAGGTGTTTAATTCCCAATAAATGCACTAACTAAAAAATAAGTATACTACAAATGCAATATGAAATCTTTTTTTTTGGTAGATCAAAAGGCTGTAATGCTAAATGTACCATTTATAAATAAACTGAATGCCTGATGTCTGGTTTGACCACATGCAAACTCAAATAAAGAAATAAATGAATCTGTGGCCTAAATCTCAGGCTGGAGAACAAACAGGCTTTGATAAGAATATTAAATTAAATGAAGACTCGCTGAATGCATTAAAAGCAGCTTCCTGATGCAGACTACAGCATAGGAATGAGCTGAAATGTTCGGCATGTCAATTGAAACTCACTGTGTTTTTATTATTAGTCCTGCAAATATTAATCGTGATTAAAAATCACATCCAAAATAAAAGTTTGTTTTGACAATCTATGCATGTTGTGTGTGCTGTGTATATTATTTACATTTAAATTCGCACATGCATCCATATATGAGGAAAAAAAGTATATATTGGATATAAAATATATCTTTAAAAATAGAAATATCTATACAAACATGCATATTTAATTTTATATATCATTTGAATCATATACATATACATGTTATGCACACATACGTCACTCCAAATCAAACTTTTATTTTGGATGAGATTAATCAAGATCCTGATTACTCTTACGCCCAGCTCTATTTTTAATATAAGAAGGTCGTTTTAATTTACTCCTAATGTGCTTGTAACTTTCAAGCCATCTGGACATTTTAAGCTTGAAGAACCTCCTCACACCGCATCTCCAAAGAGCTGGCAATACACACCGAAAACAGCAAGCAGCAACACAACTGCCAAACATATATTCATCACTGAAACACTGGAGAAAAATAAAAGTTATCGTTTATTTCCTACATGAAATACCTTTTGTAAGTATATATTGCTTTTGATGACTTTGTCATGCAATACAATATGCTTAATAATATCTAATCATATATTACAGTAATCCGCCATTGCACATCATGTAATGAAAATAAAAGATGAACCGTCTGACACTCACCAGCTGGCAGAGGGGCTGCTCCTTCTCATTACCAACAATTCCTGAAGAAAAGCCCTGCGATCGCACGCTCACAGCCTGAAGACAGAGAGAGAGATTTAACAGAAGTTAAACAATACAACACATCTTCAATATTTACTAAAAACAGATTGCATCCTACTAGCCACACTATACATTAATGCATGTCACATAGAGAGGAGACCAATGATAACATCAGTGATGTGCACACACACACACACACACACACACCTAAACTATTATAAATGAGTCCTAAAATGTTCATTGCTTAATATAATTCAGCAATGTTGATGAATATTATTATGGTTTTATCCTAAAATGTTGTGTAAATATACTGTTATTTATCTATCTAAGATTTAATTTTAATTAGTTTTAATGTAAACACACACATGCTTTGGCAATAAACGAGCAAAATCCTGTCATGCCAATAAATCAAGACTGAATCTGAAAGACAAAGAGAGAGTATTGCATTTTCTGATCTGTTTAATACTCAGTTTTCTTCTTAATTGTTTACGTATTCATCAAAATCCTCATTGTGTGTTTTTGTGTGTGTGAGTATATATGTACATGTATATACGCACTTTATAGCATTATTCATTGTTTATTTAATCTGCAATGCTTTGGCAATATCTGACAGTCATGCCAAGTGAACTGAACTGAGAGAGCAAGAGAGCGAGATCAGGTTGAGCCGGTGAAATGCTGATTTTTCATTGAGCTCAGTGCCAGACTGGAGGATGTGATCAATGCTGCGGAGGTCAAAGGTCAAAGGAAGAGTTCATCTTCAGGTCAGCGTACAGGAAGAGCTGCACGTTAGACTCAGATGCTTGCAGGTTTGAAACCAGTGGGAGTGTGTGCATGCAGGCATGAAGAGCAGATGCAGGTGTGTGTGTGTGTGTGTGTGTGTCCGAGACTTCAAGCATCATGTTTGCGTAACCAAATTCTGGCAGGGGTATAGAACAAAACTAAGAGATCTGCCAGAGACGCAGCGTGTGTGTGTGTGTGTGTGTGATCTGGTTTTCCTGCAAGATCAACCGTCTGCCTGATACAGCATGAACAGGTTTTATAATACAAAAGTAAATAAAAATAACATGTTATCAGCATCTAACAGTAAAATAACTGAAATTAAACAAAACTTGACCATGCAAGATAAAAATAATAGTGAAACTTTAGATAAGTATCATCAGTGAGATGATTATAATGCAAAACACAACAGAAATTAATAATAATGGCAATATAATTTAACAGCATGCATTCTTTCATTTTCTTTTCAGCTTTATTCATTTGGGGTCCCCACAGCGGGATGAACCGCCAACTATTCCAGCATATGTTTGCTGGCTGCCCAGCATCCTCTATTAATAAACTTCAATTAGTACAAAATGCAGCTGCCAGAGTTCTTACCAGGTCTAGAAAATTTGATCACATCACCCCAATTTTATCCTCCTTACACTGGCTGCCTGTTAAGTTTCGTATTGAATTTAAAATATTGCTTCTTACATATAAAGCTTTAAATAATCTAGCTCCTGTTTATCTAACCAATCTTCTGTCTCGCTACAATCCAACTCGCTCTTTAAGGTCTCAAAACTCAGGGCTTCTGGTAGTACCTAGAATAGCAAAGTCGAGTAAAGGAGGTCGAGCCTTCTCATTTATAGCTCCTAAACTCTGGAATAGCCTTCCTGATAACGTCCGAGGCTCAGACACACTCTCCCAATTCAACACTAGATTAAAGACCTATCTGTTCAGTAAAGCATACACTTAGTGCACCACTTAGCGGGCTTTCACACAGGTTATGCATCTTGTTGATATACACTGTGAACATCAGCTACGCTAATTATTCTCTTTATTCTCCATTTCCACCTGGGGATACTCTTCCCGAGGCCCTCAGACTATGCAGAGTCACTGATTCAAGACCAACGACGAGATGATCCCAAGGTTTCCATAATCCTGGACCGGGCTGAATCCTGAGCAGCTACTGTGATGGTCATGGAGGAGTGGAGAACATGAGACTGATTCCTGTGATGCTCCAGAGACAGACGAGTCTTCGCTGAGGCCAGCTTCCAGCCTCTGCCACTGAGACTGCAGCTCTGCACAAGACGTTTGGCCTCTTATTCAGGAGACAATTCAAAACTAATATTGCTGAAGGGGGCTAATAATATTGACCTTAAAATGGCTGTATATTATTATTATTATTATTTTACAATATTATAGGAAAAACTATGAAAAATTCCTTAATTCATTAAACATCACTTGAGAAATAAATTAATTTCACAGACAGACGAATAATTTCGCCCTCAACTGTGTATCATTAATCAGGATATGAGATTATTTGCATTGTGATATATGATGTTTCTGTCATATCCTCCAGCCATATGGTCATATATGTTCTTTACATGTGCTGATGTTTATGATAAAAGCATCATGCTGCATGCATTAACAATAATAATTCTGAATTATTTTCCCTGCTTAATGCGACCATTTATGACTTTACAGTATGAATGAAGCGGAGCGCACGTACACACACACACACACACACAAGCGTGCGCTGCCAGCATGAATCGGGGGGATTTGTCCGCACTGCACAGCATATGTTAAATGCAGGAGACGCCTGTAATCTGCTCTTCAGATGGGCTTTAAATGGAGGCCGTAATGGCTGCTGCATCTCTTCATCTGTCTGTTTACTCCAGCATGTTTTGTCTCCGTGCGTTAAGCATCTTTAAAAGTGCTCAAGAGGGCTTAAACTTCAAGCCCTTAAAAGACCATCGCTAATGCGTCTCAACACACACAAACACACTGCGCAGACCGCAGGGCCATTCATTAACACTGAGCTGTAACACACGCATTACTGCAGCTAATGTGTTTCTCAAACGCTAATGCCATTTATATTGATGCTTTTATATAAAGAGAGCATGCACAGCATTGTAGATTTATATATTTGAGTAACAGCAGTCAGGGTCTTTACTAGTGTTTAGATATTAACGGGTTACAATATTCAGCAGCGTTGGGGAATGTTACTGTAGAAAGTAATGCATTGCAATATTGAATAGCTCTTCAAAATAGCAACTAGTTATGTTGCTTTTACTATTCATGCTCTCTCTTCTTCCTTTTATTGCCAAAACACTGGAAAAAGAGTCGTTTTTAACCAAACTTCCACATTTTTATCTCACAATAACCTGCTGGATGCAAACTAATCGGGCTTCAGAAGTGTTCATTTCACTGAGACTGCACTACTCTCGGTCTCTGATTGTCAAAGCTGGTTCTAAATCATCTATTCTGCTTGTACTGGACCTGTCTGCTGCTTGTGATAGTGAATCACCAGAGTCTCCTGTCCACCTTCTCCTCAATGGGCATCACTGGAACCCCGCTCTGCTGGTTGGAGTCTGACCTCACCCACAGTTGCCTGGAGAGGAGTCCAAAGCTCATCGGCTGGCGTGCCTCAGGGATCTGTTCTGGGTCCCCTACTATTCTCTATTTACACCAGATCACTGGCAGCCATCATCCAATCACATGGTTTCTCTTATCACTGCTATGCTGATGACACACATCTCTATCTTTTATATCATCCGGATAACCCAACAGTAGCTGCAAGGATCTTGCACAGTCTGGAGGACATCTCAGCTTGGATGAAAGAGCATCACCTACTGCTGAACCTGGCAAAAACTGAACTACTCGTCTTTTCAGCAACACCACACATCCAACATGACTTCTCCATCCAGCTGGGATCATCCACCATTACCCCATGTAATTCAGTAAGGAATATTGGGGTGATCAGCAGTCCTTCATTGCACATTGCTCTCAGCGCTCCATCATGCAGGTCTGCACTCTTCAACATCAGTAAATCAGACTCTTCCTCACAGATCCTGCTGAGTCTGAGCTCTTGTCATCTCAGTGCTGGACTCCTGCAGTGCTCTTCTAGCTGGACTCTTCATCCTCTACAGATGCTCCAGAACGCTGCAGCTTGTCCGCTCTTCAGTGAGAGCTCATGTAACTCCTCTCTTCATCTCTCTGCGGTGGTTACCGCTCGAGGCTCGGATCAAGTTCACATCACTGATGCTTTCTTACAGCACAGCCACTGCACCCTCTGACCTCCACCTGCTGCTGAAGGTCTACACGCACTCCAGGAGCCTCCAGTCAGGGAGCAAGCACCAACTACTAGCGCAGAAAGGATGGAAATCATTTTCCAGAACCTTTTCATTCCCTGTTCCCCGCTGGTGGATTGATCTTCCCATTCCCACACAGACTGCAGATTCACTGGGATCATTCAAACCACAAGTAAAACCCTATTTCCCTGACCACCTCAATCCCTGTCAATAAATCACTCTTCTGTCCCACCTCACCACACACCAACTCCTAAATATTATGAATTCTGAGTGCGCCTCAAACAGGTGAGTAGGCTTGACAAACCACCTGTAGAAAACACACGCTTTCATCTCTCTGATAATTTAACCATCACTTGCACCAGCTTTTTTGCACATTTGCAGACACATTTTTACAATCATTTCAAAAAACAAAAAAACTGCGTATTTATGAAGTGTGCTTTACGCAAGTGAGTGGGTTTGACAAACCACCAGTAGAAGCACTCACTCCAAATAAATAAATAAATAAATAAACTTACTCTTGCACTAAATTCTCTGAGCACAGTTTATTTGTATATCAGCACTTGTTGTGTGTATTGCCTCTTCTTGATGAATTGCTGAATGCCTACTTAGTTGTAAATTGCTTTGGACAAAAGCATCTGATAAATGACTAAAATGTAAATGTCTATAAACTTTGGTTGTTTTAAAAATAGTATTTCATATCTAGTATGAACTATAATATAAACAAATACACTCAATGATGGGCTAAAACTGTCTGTGGATTTCTGCACACACAGATTCAGTGTGGACCGAATCCTCAGCCAGTCTTGGAGGTAAGAATTCAGTTATAAGCAATTCCATGCAAAGGTCAAGCTTGCCATGAAAAAAATTAAGTTTTCACCAAAATATGGAAACCGTTTCTAAGTTTTTTGTGTAAGCAAGTATTTTACAGAACTTTAGAAATACTCAAAAATGTCTCTATCAGGTTTTCAAACTATTTTATTTCATTTACCAAAGTCACACAAATGAAAATTTCACATCCGTCACATCCATAACGGAGAGGTGTCACATCCAGAAGGACACTTTTTCCTCATAAATGCAACAATATTAATTAAAATAAAAATCAATTATTTTAGTTCTATAGAGAGTCAACTCTTCTCCTTTTGATTAGCATTATTTCTTTTGGGTTGTGCCGTTTAATTCACAGAATTTCCACAAAGTATGTTTTATACTTTTGTTTTATCGCAGACTTTTTTGGTCACATCCATAACGCATGTTTATTTTCCTTGTTTAAAGTACAAAACATGTTTACAGCCTGATCTTTTTCTGATTCCATAACTCTGTGGTTAGTTGTTTTGGAAAATATAAACAGATATTGTTAAATAAAATGTCAATATATACTTTTTTTAAACCTTAAAATGCAAAGCAAATGTTGGATAACAATAATTAGGAACCTCAGTTTCCAAAACTCCCTTCACTTGATTTGGATGTTCTCTTTTATTCTGGACAGCAGGAGCAGTGGCTAACATCTAGTGCATCTAAATGCATATGTATACTGAATTCATCAGGCTCCAATAAATAAATAAATAAATAAATAAAAAGCACAAAGAACAGCCTTTTCAGCTGCTTTAGTTGCAACTCTTGCATCATCAGAACAGTCTAAAATAAGATTTTGCAATGTTTGTCAGGACTGGGCTGCTCGATTATCATAATCATGACTATTTTGGTCAGTGTTGTAATCTTGATTATTAACATGATTATGAACATGACCAAAAAACATCATGAGTGATTTATTTAAATAAATATATATATTAAATTTATCATTTTATATTGAATATATCACTAGGTTTTAGAAATTAGCAAAATATCACAGAATACAAGAATAACTGATGTTGGTGACAAAAACCAAAAAGTCCTCACAATTATCAAAAACTAAGAAATTGGCAGTAATAAAAACCCCATAAATTAACTGAATTAAACTCTCTTTAAAGATGCGAATCTCAATTATTCAGTGACAAAAATGAAAAAGTGCATTTGATTGATCAGAAGATTTGATGAGAAACCAGACCAAAAAAATCATTGATCCATTTGAGGAAGAGAAAAACTGCAAAGCTTAGATGTTTATATCCGGTTTATTTATATCTACCAGATGTGAATTTTGTTACTGTTGAAGCACACTAGATTATATATCCTTAACACTCACATACTGATACTATCATCTAAAACACTTTAATATCACAGGATCTTTAATAATGCAGGCACCTGTGCATGATCACTTTTCACGTCAGAGAAAAACGTTTTTGTCTTAAGCACATCAGCGTCGTGTAACTGTGTCCTTATTTACTCACACCTTCCCAGATTTTCTCATCAGAAATCTGACCCGCCTTTAGCCCATTGTCTTTCTTTACAATCAGAGGTTACACAATCTACACCTGCAGGTGAGCTCGCACACAGGTGAGATGATCAGGTGACCTCACACACAGGTGAGATGATCAGGTGACCTCACACACAGGTGAGATGATCCCAAACTTCAACCGCATCCAAGATAAAAGTTTGTATTTACATAATATATACAAGTGTACTGTCTATATTTATGTATAAACACACACACACATACATACTGTACATAAATTACAAAAATAAACAGAAGAAATATATTTACATATATATTTATACATCATTTATAGAGCACTGTTTTGCACAAATATATTTTGTAAATATAAACTTTTATTTTGGATGAGACAGTATTAAACTGAACGGGTCTTAATTTAACTAACGTTCTACCACTACTCCACTGCCCAACTGATGAGCTGAATATGTTTCATAATCTGAAATATTTCTAATCTGAAATGTTATTTTCCTTCATGCACATACAGCAGCTTAGGCACGTTCTACATTGTGGAAACTGCTATAAAAATAAAGGCAACTTGACAACAAAACAATATAAATGTGGCATGATAGACATGAGAAACTAACAGTATTAGTCTATTTCTAGTTGTCTGAATTGTATTTTTAAGACCGCTAATAAAGGTTAAAAGGTCACAAGTTTCAATGTGTGGTATAAATAAAATCCATTTTAAAAAGCGTTTTGCATAGTAAGATTATCTTCAGTGGTCTCCCACCTAAATCCAATATTCATTCAGTCTGGAGAATGCCGTTGATTATATAACAAAACATATCAAACATATATCATAACATATAGATTATATTCAACAGTGATACTTAACAAGTGCATTAAAAAGTTATGGTTCATCCAAAATTAAAACTCACCCTGGTTTAAAGGTTTTATGCTAATTTATTCTAGGTTTTATGCTAAAATGCTATTTCCTTTATTAACACACACAAAAAAAAAGAGTCGATTTGAAGAATGTTGGTGATTGGTAGCCATTGACTTTCATAACAATGAAAATAAATAGCTGGTAAAATGAGAAATACTCTCCTTAACCATTTACTCACACTCAATTTGTTCTAAACTTTTAGGAATTTCTTTCTTCCATGGTAAAAACATATAATACTGTGGCTGTTTCCCAAGCATTCTTCAATATGTATTCCTTTCTTAAACAGAAAGAAACTCAAATAGGTTAAAAAAAGAAGTGAAAGCTGAGTATTTGGTGTGAACTATCCCTTTAAAAGGATACCGATTTACATGTGTACACAATAAACGAAAGACATAAGGGTTAAGTAAATGACACAATTTTCATTATTAGGTGAAATATCCCTTCAATTTATTCATCAATTTTTGTATACGTCAACTAGCCTACTAATATTTTTCCATTAAAGCAAAACTGAGTAAATTTGCTCATCTGTCATTAAATCAGTATCACAATAAAAACAAATAAACAGCATTTTTGTCACTTAGCTGCGTTTCTTTACTATTTAATTGACTGTGAACAATGTTGTACTTTGACAGTAGCTGCAAATATGATTTCTCCATTAAGAATTTGATAAGAATACTTTTATGAAAAGATAATATTAAGGATGAAGTCGTTGTGCGAATATAAAACCAACTTTACCCCATTAAGTCTCGTTTGTTTCTTATAGTGTTTGTAATGTGAGCCGGACGGGGTCGTGACGGGTTTCATCAGTTCACCCGACACCAGTTCTGAGGTAAATACATCTCTCACGGTGATTAAATATCTAATTAATCATTATTTATGTCAGTTTTTCATCAGTTCTCACCTGCAACCAGGCGTTTGTCCTACGACATGCAGAGGCGCGAACTCCATCCTCGCGCACAGGTGCTTCACCTGACAGACTCGAGAAAATGGCGCGAACAACTCAAACTTCACCTCAGCGGTGTTTCTGACAAATTAAGTTGGGTTAAATCCTTGCAAACATGCGAACAAGTGTTTTTTCCCGTCCATGTGCGCGTTAAAACTCCCAGCGTCGCGTCGAGCTGCATCAACGCGAGGATGCGCGCTCACAATCACGCGGGAGCGCGCGCAGCCGGATTTATGGCGCGTGGACTCGCGCCAAGATCGCGCATTATTACTTCAGCCGCGGGTAGAAGATGATGGTCTGCGTGGACGGGGTCAGACAAATCTGAGGATTTAACGCAGAAATAAATAAATAAGCAAGTCAATAAATAAGGAAATATCCCAAAAAAATAAAAACACAGCAGATGGAGAAACTGTGGGCTAGTGCGCACGCGCGTCGCTCCTGACGAATTCATTATGGACAGAATGAAAGGTATTAACTAAAGATAAATGATCACAGAGTTTACTGGGGTTTAATGAGGTGAAATACTCAAATCACATGATGATGAACACACACACACACACACACACACACACACACTAATAATGTTGTATTTCCATATGTGCCCTCTCCATAGCTGTAATGATGTTTCTACTGTACAGACTGTATATTGTGTCATCAAAACCTGAACTCAACCCTCACAGAAAACAAATCTTCACTTTTACATATTTAAAATACGTAATTCTGTGTCATATTTGTATTCCTCAGGTCACCAGGGGTGTGTGTGTGTATTCGGGTTAGTATAAAAACATAAACACTCTTGTAGTCTACTGTACCTGCTGTCACTGTTATTATGCTGAGTTTTATCAATGACGGCTTGAGTGGATTTCATCTGTTTCAGACAGTGTGTGTGTGTGTGTGTGTGTGTGTGTGTGTGTGTGTGTGTGTGTGCGTGTGTGTGTGTGTGTGTGTGTGAGAGAGAGAGAGAGAGTTTTATCTCTCAGATTAATGCAGCATCTGTAGGGCGGGTGTGTGTGTGTGTGTGTGTGTGTGTGTGTAATCTGAATTTCTGATTTGTTTTCATTCGCCGAGGCTGCAGCTTTATGGCTTCATATACGAGCATGAGTGAAAGCAGCACTAAAACACAAACTCAAGAGTTTCGCCTGCGTGTTTAGTGTGTGTGTGAGAGAGAGAAACACACACAGAGGATTGTGTATGTGTGTGTGTGTGTGTGTGTGAAGATTAGAGGGTTTTAACATCTTTAAAGATCTTTATATAATGAAGAAACAAAACACAAACAGCCTCCTCAGATTGAGTCTCAGCCTTATGCTTCAGATGTGTGTGTGTGTGTGCGTGTGCGTGTGTGTGTGTGCGTGTGTGTGTGTGCGTGTGTGCGTGTGTGCGCGTGTGTGTGTGCGTGTGTGTGTGTGTGCGTGTGTGCGTGTGTGCGCATGTGTGTGTGTGCGTGTGTGTGCGTGTGTGTGTGTGTGTGTGTTTTCTCTAAAAAACAGGCCAAATATGGACACTCATCACCGTTGGGTTAAAAAGTATAATTAAAAATGTGGAATAATGATTTTAATCTTTAGTGATGTTTTATAAACAGATTTCGGGAGGAGCACGATCAGTTTTTCACGAGGCTAATCATTGCCAATCATTGACAATCATTCTATTATCCAATCAGCTCAAGACCAAACCCCTATGAATAGTCAAACACGTCATACCTCAGTTTTCTCTTGACTTCAGCACCCCTCCACCACCCCAGCTCCACACTATTAAACCTGATACCTATTAAAATCCGAGAGCGGAGCATTCTGGAGCCGGGCTAGACACTCTGCTCGGACTCTATCTCTCTCTATCCTGATAAGGGGAATAACACGAGTTAGGGTGTCTTCCTGAACTCAGAGCCCTCTCCCTGGACAGCACGGTAAATACGCATATTCTATTCAGTCAAATAGCTGAGTGTGAATTTGTGAAATGATAATTAAAGTGTAATTCAAACTGTCCATATTTGACCCAATGTTGGGTTATGGCATGCTTCTATACATGCTTTGTAGAGCAATGTTTGTTGAATTTTGCCTCCTAATATATTTGGTCTGTTCATGATCATTGACAATGCTATTATTTCACATTTTCATGAAGGACAATAAATAAATTATAATGTCATACAAAAATTTGGATTAGGCAAGTCGTTGTATAACAGTGGTTTGTTCTGTAGACTATCAAAACAAATATTGCTTAAGGAGGATAATACTATTGACTTTAAAATGCGTTAAAGCTGTTTTTTTAAATTCTCATTTGCTTTTATTCTAGCCGAAATGAAATAAATAAGACTTTCTCCAGAAGAAAAAACATTAGAGGAAATACTGTGAGAAATTCCTGAATCTGAGAAACATCATTTAGGAAATATTGGAAAAGGGAAAACAAATTCACAGGACAGCAAATAATCTTGACTTCAACTGTATATGCATAGTACACACACACACACACACACACACACACACACACATATTGTGTGAATGCAAAGTTTAATTTTGGATCATGATTAATAATATCAGGTAAATACAGCAGTAAATGACCAAAAGTATCCACAGTATCTCTGCCTAAGGTTGCTGAGTCAGATCCTTTCCATCTGTGCTCGTGTGTCTCATGCTGTGTGTGTGTGTGCGTGTGTTTTCGATAATGCACATGACATTGTGCAGTGTCAGTAACACACACACACACACACAAACACACACACACACACACACACACACACACACACACACACACACACACACACACACACACACACACACACACACACAGCATGTGTACCCTAACCCAAGCACAGAAACACACACACACAGTCAGCATCAGCACTGCTGTATCAGTATCACACACACTCCTGCGGGTGTCAAACGCATTTCAGCATCTCAGTAAAACACAAGAACTGAGGAAATACTTAAACACACACGCACACACATACAGACACACACACGCACACACAGACACACACACACACCCCTAGCAGGAGCAGCTCCAGGTTTGTTTTCCACTTTATAAACAGTTTCAAAGCAGAAATGCAGATTTCATTGAAGGAAAGTCTGAATGAGAAACAAACATGATCTGATCAGTTTAATTCTGTTCACATGACACACACACACACACACACACATGCAGGAAGTGCAGCAGTGACTTCCTGTCAGCAGTAGAGTGAAAAGTGACGGCAGGACAGGAGAGAAACAGAAGATCTTCACTCACAGACGCCGGTAAGACCATCTTCACACACACACACACACACACTCTTCAGGGAAATATTTGACTTTACTGGACAAATACTGTAGTAAAAATGTTTGTGATACTCTACAAATCATCTAAAGACTGAAGAAATGGGGAGGAATTTACTTTAACAAACAGTAAAAGTTATTAGCCCTACTTTGACATTTTAATCATTATTTTTTTTAACCATTTCCTACGTTTTTCAACACATTTTTAAGCATAATTGTTTAATCACTAATGTCTTTAGTCTCCGCCATGATGACAGTACATAATAATTTACTAATTATTCTGCAAGAGACTACTATTCAGCTTAAAGCGACATTTAAAGAATTACCTAGAGTTTATTTAGACAAGATAGGTTTGTTGTGCAAGTCATCAGACAACTGTTTTTCTAATACTATCCAACATTTTTATTTTATTCCAGTCAAACTAAAAGAATTAAAAGTGTCACTAGAAGGAAAATATAATGGGAAATACTGTGAAAAAGCCCTTTCTCTGATAAACATCTCTGGAAATATTTGAAAAATAATAAATATTTTAAAGGAGGGTGAATAATTAGGTTTTAGACAATAAATATCACTAGTAATTAGATATTCAGATAAATGGAACCTTAATTTCAACCATGAATTTGTTTAGAGATAAGCTCACCGGCCACTTTATTAGGTACACCTGTCCAACTGCTCGGTAACACAATTCTGATCAGCCAATCAGATGTCAGCAGCTCACTGCATGTAGGCATGTAGACATGGGCAAGATGATCTGCTGCAGGTCAAAGCGAGCATCAGAATGGGGAAGAAAGGGGATTTAAGTGATGCTGAACGTGGCATGGTTGTTGGTGCCAGACGGGCTGCTCTGAGTATTTCAGAAACTGCTGATCTACTGGGATTTTCACGCACAACCATCTCTAGGGTTTACAGAGAATGGTCCGACAAAGAGGAAATATCCAGTGAGCGGCAGTTCTGTGGGCGCAAATGCCTTGTTGATGCCAGAGGTCAGAGGAGAATGGCCAGACTGGTTCCAGCTGATAGAAAGGCAACAGTAACTCAAATAAGCACTCGTTACAACCGAGGTCTGCAGAAGAGCATCTCTGAACACACAACACGTCCAACCTTGAGGCGGATGGGCTACAGCAGCAGAAGACCACACCGGGTGCCGCTCCTGTCAGCTAAGAACAGGAAACTGAGGCTACAATTCACACAGGCTCACCAAAACTGGACAATAGAAGATTGGAGAAACGTTGCCTGGTCTGATGAGTCTCCATTTCTGCTGCCACATTCGGATGCTCGGCTCACAATTTGGCCTCAACAACATGAAAGCATGGATCCATCCTACCTTGTATCAGCGGTTCAGGCTGCTGGTGGTGGTGTAATGGTGTGGGGGAGATTTTCTTTGGGTCCATTAGTACCAATTGAGCATGGTGTCAACACCACAGCCTACCTGAGTATTGTTCTGACCATGTCCATCCCTTTATGAGCACAGTGTCTCCATCTTCTGATGGCTACTTCCAGCAGGATAACGCACCATGTCATAAAGCACCAATCATCTCAGACTGGTTTCTTGAACATGACAATGAGTTCACTGTACTCAAATGGCCTCCACAGTCACCAGAGCTCAATCCAATAGAGCACCTTTGGGATGTGGTGGAACGGGAGATTGGCATCATGGATGTGCAGCCGACAAATCTGCAGCAACTGTGTGATGCTATCATGTCAATATGGAGCAAAATCTCTGAGGAATATTTCCAGTAGCTTGTTGAATCTGACATGAAGGATTAAGGTGGATCTGAAGGCAAAAGGGGGTCCGACACGGTACTAGTACCTTATACCTAATAAAGTGGCCGCTGAGTGTATATTGCGTATGAGAAAACACGCACACAAAAGAGTTGCATTTGCATGTGTTCTTTCCTCTACTACTTGCTGTTTTTTTCTTGTTACTCTTTATTTTTCTTTGCTAAGAATTTAAAACATTATTAATTTTAAACATTTTTGCAAAGTAAATCCTAAAATAAACAGCCTAAATATACCAACCTATATGTGCTAATATTTATTATATAATATTTTTATATTATATCATTTATATATTATTTTTTATATAATTTTATACAGTATATATACTGCTTTTTAGATTTACAGTAGCTATGCTTTTGTGCATGTGTGTGTGTTGTTTGCTGCTTGTGTGTGCAGGTATGCTGGTGTTCAGGTGTGCTCTGGTTCTTGTGTGTGTGTCTCTGGTGGGTTGTGAGATCAGACGTCTGACTGATCAGTGGATAACCTGGAAATCACAACACAACAAGACCTACAGTAACACAGTGAGTACACACACACACACATACAGACAAACACATAAGCTTGCACACTCATCGAAACACACACACAAACAGATGCACACTCACACACACCAGCACACACACACACACAAACATTCATATAATGCCACATCAACAAACTCACGCACACACATTCACACAGAGACACCATGCACATACGCAGAAACACACAGACACAACACACACAGTGACACACATGCACTGATACACACACACACATTCATACACAAACACACACACCGACTGGCACACACACCTGAACACAAACACATATACAGACGTGATTAATCTGTCTGCTGTTTGCCCTACTGATCTGGAATCAGCAGAATGAGGTGTGTGTGTGTGTGTGTGTGTGGACACCTGTCGCTCCAGCTGATCCCTTCACTCCTCTTCACCTCTGCTTCCCCATTAAAGCATCATCATGATCAGTTAAATCCAGCAATGGACAGAATCACTCCTCAAACACAGACACAATCAGCTCAAGTGCTGCTGTTCGATGATTAAATAAAGCGCAGGACACTGATTGGTCTGTTTTAATCTGTTCTGGGAACTGTGAGCATCACGTAGAGCCAGCTGGTGTGTGTGTTGTAGACTAAAAACACGCAGACCTGTCACGTCTAGCGCTCAAGAAAACACACCCAGAGCGAGCAATTGCAGATCATTCAGAGTCATTAATCAGAATATAGACAGAATAGAAGTGTAAAGTTTGGTGTGTGTGTGTGTGTGTGTGTGTGTTTACAGAGAGAGGAGCGTCTCAGGAGGGGTGTGTGGGAACAGAATCTGCAGGATATTCTCCTCCATAATGAAGCGGCGGCCGCCGGTCTGCACTCATACACACTGGGGCTGAACCAGCTCAGCGATATGGTACTGAAACACTGATATCAGTGCAGATGGTTTTTATATCCCAGTGGGGACTTAAAGCTGAATCCGCACAGACTCATGGGGACTTGTGAGAGTATTTGATATGAGGGTTGGGTTTAGGGGTAGGGGAGAGAATATACAGTCTGAATATTACAAACATCATTATGTCTATGTGAAGTCCCCATAAAGACAGCTGCAAGTGTGTGTGCGTGCATGTGTGTGTGTGTGTGTGTTCAGACTGCAGAGGAAGTCAATGATATGAACGGTTTACTAGAGGAGGATTTCCCCGATGTGAACGCCACCTTCAGTCCTCTGTCACTGCAGACGCTTCCACAGAGAGTCAACTGGACGGAGCACGGGATGGTCAGTCCTGTGCAGAATCAGGTGTGTGTGTGTGTGTGATCATAGAAGTGTAATGTGCATGTGTGTGTGTGTGTGGGGGTGAGAATGTGTTCATAGACATGTAATGTGCATGTGTGTGCTCATAGAAGTGTAATGTCTGTGTGTGTGTGTGTGTGTGTGTGTGTGTGTGTGTGTGTGTGTGTGTGTGTGTGTGTGTGTGTGTGTGTGTGTGTGTGTGTAGGGCCCATGCGGCTCCTGCTGGGCGTTCAGTGCTGTGGGTTCTCTGGAGGCTCAGATGAAGCGCAGGACTGCAGCTCTGGTTCCTCTGAGCGCTCAGAATCTGCTGGACTGCAGTGTGAGTTTGGGGAACCGCGGATGCAAAGGGGGATTCCTGAGCAGAGCCTTCCTCTACGTCATCCAGAACCACGGCATCGACTCCAGCACGTTCTACCCCTACGAGCACAAGGTACACTACAACACACACACACCAATACAGAGTCTGTATTACAGACACACTGACACAAGCTACAAATATTACTGCATTCAGAGCTGAATGAGGTTTCTGTATTAGTAAATGAATGAAAGAACGTGCGACCCCTGGGGGATCATGAGGGAACTGCAGAGGGTGGGTTAAAGGGATATTTCACACAAAAATCAAAATTCTGTCATCATTTACTCCAAATCTGTTTCAGTTTCTTTCTTCTGAAAGAAGAAGATAGAAGATATTTTGAAGAATGTTGGAAACTTGTAACCATTGACCTCCATAGTGTTTGTTTTTCTGCAATGGTAGTCAATGTTTACAGGATTTCAGCATTTTTCTAAATATCTATTGTGTTCAAAAGGAGAAAGAAACTCATAAATGTTTTGGAACAAGTCCGTGGTAAGTACATAGTGATTACATCTTGATTTTTGAGTGAGCTGTCCCTTTAACATTCATTCATTCAGTCATTTATTTTCCTTCGGCTTAGTCTCTGATTTTTCAGGGGTTGCCACAGCTGAATGAACCACCAACTATTCCAGCATATGTTTTACACAGTGGATGCCAGCCACAACCCAGTACTGGAAAACACCCATACACACACACACTTATACACTACGATCAATTTAGTTGATCAGTTCCCCTATAGCGCATGTGTTTGGACTGTGGGGGAAACCGGAGCACCCGGAGGAAACCCACGCAAACACGGGGAGAACATGCAAACTCCACACAGAAACACCAACTGACCCAGCGGGGACTCAAAACAGAGACCTTCTTGCTGTGAGGTGACAGTGCTAACCACTGAGACATCATGCCAAATTACAAATGAAAATTAAATTACACATAAAATACTCAAAATAAATAAATTCAATATTATTTCTAATCCAAATGATTGTAGAATGAAATGATCAAATAAAAGACTCTGACATGTGCTGTATGTAGTGATGTTGCTGTAATGTTGCTGTAACTGCTTTTATGTTGCAGTAATGTTGCTTCATCATTGTCATGATGTTGCAGTTGTGTTGCAATAATGTTGCTGTAACGTTGCGGTGGCGTTTGCAGGAGGGTGTGTGCAGATACTCAGTGTCAGGAAGAGCCGGATATTGCTCCGGCTTCAGAATTGTTCCTCGTCACAATGAAGCAGCGCTGCAGAACGCCGTCGCAAACATCGGGCCAGTGTCTGTCGGCATCAACGCTAAACTGTTGTCCTTCCACAGATACAGAAGCGGTGAGAAAACACACACACACACACACACACTCACACAGAGGAATGAACTAAAGGTGTGTGTTTGTGTTTAGGCATCTACAATGACCCAAAGTGCAGCTCGGCTCTGATCAATCATGCGGTTCTGGTGGTCGGTTACGGCTCAGAAAATGGACACGATTACTGGCTGGTGAAAAACAGGTTCGTTTAACTTCATGCTAAATACACAGATATATAACTACCGTTTAAAGCATATTGTATATACATTTACTATATATATATATATATATAATAGGTGGGCATAGATACATTATTTTAATCTAGATTAATCTCACTGTAATCTTGGAATTAATCTAGATTAAAATGGCTCATTTGAACTCTGTCGAAGGCATTCAGAATATGTGTGCTACCCAAATAATGATTAAATATAAGTCTTTGAGAACGGGTTTCGCATTAGACCAGGGGCTCGTCTCCGGTTTCCAAAATGCATCACACACTGCTGGAGGAGCTGATCTACTATGATAATCGGTGATGAAGATAAATATGTTCAATAAGATGTGCTTGTGTTTACTCACTGTTTATTCAGTTAAACAGGAATGTTGAACTGTAGGCCTACATCAGCATTATTTCCACAGTTGTATAGGCACTTTATATATGTTTGTCTGTCAAAAAATGTTTATAATATTGTGTAATATTTGTTTTTTATCTACACTACCTAAAAAAAAGTCTTGTGGTAAATGCCTGTTGTAAAAGCAGCAAATAAACACTGGACTTCTAGTTGATCATAAAGTGTCAGAAGGTGGATTTCTCTGCTGGATCATCTGTTGATCTGCATCAATCATCACCAGTACTGCAGAAGACCTACTGGAACCCACATGGACCAAGATTCTCACAGAAATCAGTCAAGTTTGGTGAAGGAGAAATCATGGTTTGGGGTTATATTCAGTATGGGGGCGTGCGAGAGATCTGCAGAGTGGATGAGCAACATCAACAGCCTGAGGTATCAAGACATTTGTGCTGCCCATTACATTACAAACC
>NC_079453.1:350000-377500 GCF_903798145.1 Danio aesculapii
GCATGACGATGACCCAAAACACACGGCCAAGGAAACAATAGAGTAACTCTTAACTCTTTCCCTGCCAGCATTTCAGATGATTTTCACCTACCGTTTGACAGCCCTCAGAATAACTTTGGCAAGGAATATATGAGCATATTATATATCAAAATAAAGAACCGACCCTCTGCTTTCAAACAGTACAGCACTTTATTCTATATTCATATGTTTGTGTGTAAAACAAATGACTAAACTCTTGCTGATGGATGAAGGTGGATCATCTGGCTGTGGCGAGTCCTTTAACATTAGGGATAATATTGTATAACTCTTATTTTTATCCACAATCTTAGTTTCTCTTTCTCAGATTTCACTTTAAGAAGCATGTGGTGTTATGTGCTGTTGAAGTCAGAATTATTTTGATGTTGAACAGATTCAGGAAATGTTGACAGTATGTCTGATAATATTTGTTCTTCTGGAGAAAGTCTGATTTGTTTTATTTCAGCTAGAATAAAAGCAGTTTTTAATAGTTTTAAAGCCATTTTAAGCTCAATATTATTAGCCCCTTTAAGCTATATTTGTTTTCAATTGTCTCCAGAACAAACCATCATTATACAATGACTTGCCTAATTACCCTAACCTGCCTAATTAACCTAATTAACCTAGTTAAGCCTTTAAATTTCACTTTAACCTGAATACTATTGTCCTGACGAATATCTATTCTAATATTATGTGCTGTCATGTTGTAAAAGATGAGTTATTAAAACTATTATGTGCAGAAATGTGTTGAAAACATCTCTCTGTTAAACAGAAATTGGGGAAAAACATAAACAGGGGGGCTAATAATTCTGACCTCAACTGTACTTCACTCAGGACATACTTCAGGGCTTCCCTTACTGTATCTAAAACACAAATTACCGTAAAAACTCCTCAATAGCAGGGAAAGAGTTAAGATTCTGGAGTGGCCAAGCCAGTGTCCAGACCTTAATCCTATAGAAAACCAGTAGAGGGAGCTTAAAATGTTTGAGCTGCCAAATGTCAAGCAATAATACTTTAATGATTTGGAGAGGATCTAGCAAGAGGAGTGGGAAACAATCCTTCCTGAGATGCAAACCTGAGATGTATCAGTCCAGCATTCGGGAGAGGAGTACAGCTATATAACCGTTATTAACAGTGTAACCATTAAACTGTTAATATGAATGATTGCTACACTAGTTCTTCAACTCTGACCTGCTTAACTCTTCGATTATAATCCAAATACGTGTGCGGTGATTTCATGCTTGATGTTTTATAATCCCGCCATTAACCCAGTTATTATTAAATAATTATTAACCTGATAATCAGCATCTGAAGCTGCTTTACATGGCTTCTGTGACAGAATCTCATTTCATGGACTTTATGCAATAATTATGAAAAAGATTTAATGAAATTACGCTCAAAATGTTGTTCCTTCATTCATTCATCTTTTCAGCTTAGTCCCTTTATTAATCAGGGGTCACCACAGTGGAATGAACTGCCAACTATTCAAGCATATGTTTTGGTCACTTTATTTTGATGATCCGATTGTTGAATTTAAGTTGCTTTGCATCTACATGCTAACTAGTTCTCATTAGATTATAAGTAAACTGATAGGTTAGGGTTAGAGTTAGTGTCCGTCAGTGTTGCCAGACATACAATAATTATTGTATTTGTACGGTAATTTCGACCTCTGTCCGATGAAGTTTACGTCATGTTAAAGTAATGTCATTGTAATCTTCGGGCTTCTTCACGTATTGGTCTAGCTGCATCTTTTCTCTACTATCTGTGAGGAGAAGGTGGAGTTTGACACGCTTTCTGTCTCATCTTATGTTAGCTCTTCTCAGCCAATCAACATGGAGAATGGCTCTCTCTCTCGAGTTAACGCTCCTGCTGCGCGTGCCCATGGTTAGGTTAGTAGTTTTCAGTTTGACGTTGATCTTTTAAGCAATAATGTTAAAACAATTAGTGCTGTAAAGGAAGGTGAGGAGGACAGGGGAGTTTTCCCTTCATGTTCACGTTTTTCCCAATTCAAATGCATCATGTGAACGTGTTTGACGGCATCCAGTTTGTACAGCAAAACGAATCCCTTAACATCTGGCAACATGCAACACTCAATGACAGCAACTCAGAGGTGGAGTTTCAGCCTTCCCACTATGGTATGTCTAGTTTTTTAAGGCATTGTGGTAATTTGCACGTTGTGTCAAAATGCTTTGTGTTTAAATCAGTGTTTCCCAACCCTGTTCCTGAAGGCACACCAACAGTACACATTTTCAACCTCTCCCTAATCAAACACACCTGAATCAACTCATCATAACATCAGAAGAGACTCCAACACCTGAAGTTAATGGGTCAGATAATGGAGACATCCAAAATATGTACTGTTGGTGTGCCTCCAGGAACAGGGTTGGGAAACACTGGTCTAGATAATAGCTGTATACTCTCCGATTGACTTGTGTATAATCATTTTCCTCCAAATATGATAATTTTGAGGTTCTGGTACGATACTTTGATATTTCCAATCTGGCAACACTGGTGTACATTGACATGCACTTGTAAAGTTTCTCCTAGTCAGTTAAATGTCTGTTGAAGGAGCAGTATCAGCTGATATTAAGCAGACCGTCTACTAATACTCAAATGGACCATCAAAATAAAGTGTTACCTATGTTTTACACAGCGGATGCCCTTCCAGCTGCAACCCTTCACTGGGAAACACCACTGGTAATCATTTGGTAAGCATTTTCTGATAAATACAGTTTCATTATTGATATCCGCACCTTTTGACGTTTGCTTTCCACTACACATGTGAGCTCCCTAAAGTCCAGGATATGCAAAGTGTTCATGCAGACCGGTAAGTATTGTGAAACTTAAAATTAAAACTAAAATTCAGTAAATTAAATGAACTTTTAAGTGATTATAAAGAAATTGTGTGAAAATTGGAGAAAAAAAAGTTTTATATTGTAGATGGGAGATTGGAGAACATGCAAACTCCACACTGAAATGCCAAATGACCCAGCAGGGGCTCGAACCAGCGACCTTCTTACTGTGAGGTGATCATGCTACCCATTGCGCCACCGTGACGCCTCTTTTTATGCATTCATGACCAAATTGGGATTTAGATTTTTCATCTCATTTCTGCATTTTCATGTGGCCTTCTGTGTCTTTATATGCAGGGTTGTGTAGTGTGTGTTGTTATGTTGTGTAAAGGTTATGCATTTTCATTGTATATAAGTTAAATGAACTCATATTTTTAGGTGACAGGACCAAAATGCTACATTTTAAGTAATGTTCAGTCAACTTTCTTTGATTGTTTAAGTAAAGACAACATTAGGGTTTACAGTGTGGTTTAGGGTTATTGTTGGTTTATTGTGTTGTGCAGTCTGTGTTGTGTTGTGTTATAATCCTGAATAATCTTGCAGCAGTGTGTTAAAGGTGACCTGATCAAAGTTTGTGTGTTTGATAACAGCTCAGAGTGATGATGATGATGATGATGATGATAGTATTGAAGATGATAGTAGTCATAATTATAACGATGATGATGATGATGATGATAATGATGAAGACGCACCACAGTTTTAGGCAGCTTGTGTCCGGGCAGGTATTTGACGTTCTCGTGTTCGGTGTTGATGATCTCGGTGAGTTTGCGTCCGTCGATCATCTCCTCGTAAACCCACATCTTCACCAGCGGCTCGAAGCGGTTCGAAGACTTCACATTGTGGCCCACGATCTTAGCGATGGCCGAACCCCTGAACACACACAACACACACACATGAAACACAGACACACATATCCTCTACAGCAGGAGTGTTCAACCCTGTTCCTGGAGATCCACCTTCCTGCAGAGTTTAGCTCCAACCTTGATCAAACACAAATAAACCAACTAAGCAGGATCTGAAGGAGAACTTGGTAATAAAGACATGAGCACTGCATCAAGGCTGCAGCTGAACTCTGCAGATCTCCAGGAACAGCGCTGGACACCTCTGCTCTACAGTTACTGCAGATCTAAACTACAGAGGATTAAACTTGCAAAAACAATAAATTAATTAATTAATTTCTGCATAAATAAAACAATGAATAAATAAATACCCAAATAAATAAATAAATAAATAAATAAATAAATAAATAAATAAATGAATAAATAAGTAACCAAATAAATACCCAAATAAATAAATAAAAAAGTAAATAAATAAATAAATTCCTGCATAAATAAAACAATGAATAAATAAATACCCAAATAAATAAATAAATAAATAAATAAATAAGTAAATAAATAAATACCCAAATAAATAAATAAATACCCAAATAAATAAATAAATAAATAAGTAAATAAATAAATACCCAAATAAATAAATAAATACCCAAATAAATAAATAAATAAGTAAATAAATAAATACCCAAATAAATAAATACCCAAATAAATAAATAAGTAAATAAATAAATACCCAAATAAATAAATAAGTAAATAAATAAATACCCAAATAAATAAATAAGTAAATAAATAAATACCCAAATAAAAAATAAATAAATAAATAAATAAATTACTGCATAAATAAAATAAATAAATAGTTAAATGAATAAATAGGTAAATAAAAAATAAAAAAATAAATAAAACAATGAATAAACACCCAAATAAATAAATAAATAAATAAATAAGTTAATAAATAAATAAATTCCTGCATAAATAAAACAATGAATAAACAAATACCCAAATAAATAAATAAAATAAAATTAATAAACTAAATAAAAATAGATACATAAATTACTGCATAAATAAAACAATGAATAAATAAATATATTTATATAAAAAATCCACAAATTCCTGCATAAATATTTAATTATTTATCTGCCCGCACTATTAATCATTTATATATTTATTATTGCAGGAATTTGTGGATTTTTATATATTTATTTATTTATCTATTTATTGTTTTTGCAGGTTTCATCCTCCATACTGAATGAGTGAGACACTGAAAACTGATCAGTGATAAACTCTACAAAACAGGAGTAACAGTGAAGCGACAGTGTTAAATCAAGCACATGTGCATAAAGAAATAAAGCACCATGTTAGTCATATCTCAATTTCCTTTAGTGTTTCTTTTAATATGATCACTGTCATGAATAATCTCATTATTATTCAACGTGTTAAGACGGTTTCTTGACTATATCATTATAATTGTCTGTAATAATGTGTAATATCAGCATTTTGACTTTATCTCAGAGTTTATGCTTTTTACATAATAATAATAATAATAATAATAATAATAATAATAATAATAATAATATAATGTGATTTAAATCAATGTATGAACTGATCAATTAAATCAAAGTTTCAAATAACGCAGCAGCACATAGCCTATACAACATTTAACGGTAGTTTGCGTTAATTTTTTCAACTTTTCACACCATATTTCAGACTTTTAGCATAATTCTCAAATGTTCATTTCTTGATTATGTCTTTAGAGCAATGTGTGTTCAACATAATCAGTTTCACTTCAGTCATAAAGGTGGCATTCCTATAAAACACCCGGTAAATGTTGAATATGTGGATCATGTTGAAACATGAAGCTCTCAGTGAGCGCAAACACACACAGAAACACACGCGAGACTGACGCGCTGAATATGAAACTAGTCCCGCGTCAGTCTCGCGTCGCGTTCGGCGTTTGACTGCAAGCAGCTGCTATAACGCGCTTATAGCTGATCTTAAAGACGGACAGACACTGAACTCACCAGTTTCCAGAGCCAATGATGCACACTTTCTTTCCAGGCATCGCGAGTGTGTGTGTTTGTGTGTGTGTGTTGCCTGATGATCAGCCAGTGAAAGAGTGAAGTTTAACTTCCTGACACACCCCACATACAGGAGAGAGAGAGAGAGAGAGAGAGGGGGGGAGAGAGAGAGGGAGAGACAGCTACATTATTATAAATGAGTCATTGTAAATATACTGATTATTATTATTTATTCTTTATATTTTTATCCATAAATGTTGGTTGTTAAATTCAGATTTATTGATTTATTATTATTGGTTTTTTACTTGTATTAGGATTCAGGGTCAAAGGTCGTGTGATTGTGAAGTCTGATTATTTCTGCAATGATCAGCTCAGCAGAAAAGCCTGATAAAGTGAAGTGATGTGAAATATACGCTGTATTATGATGTTTGATGTTATTTATGAGAATAGAAAAAACAACCACTGCACCCCACTTCACTTATTATTATTATTATTATTATTATTATTATTATTATTATTATTATTATTATTATTATTATTATTATTATTATTATTGTACTATATATTATAAAACTATACCACTATTTACTGTGTTTACTATGTTTTTTAAATATATATATATGCATGTTCTTTCTAATGTAAACTTTATTAATGCTCTGGCAATACATTTATTACATTTGTCATGCCGATAAAGCAATTACTGAATTCAAATAAAGAGAGAGAGAGAGAGAGAGAGAGAGAGAGAGAGAGAGAGAGAGAGAGAGAGAGAGAGATAGTGTGTGTGGAAGACAGAGAAAGGGAGAGACTTCTGATTAAAAAAAAGGATTAAATAACGAATTGCATTGAGGAAGACGATATAACACATTTGATAAAGAGTTTAAACATTATAATCAATAATGCATTCATCTGTAATAATAATAATCAATCAGAATCTGGGAATTGTTTAGTTTCACAAAGACAACTTGCAAGTTATCACACACACACACACACACACATACACACACACACACACAGCTCATCTTTTTCCTTCCTTCACACTATTAAATCCAAGATTTTTGTCTGATCGTCTACTGTTATGGCATAATTACAAATAAAATAAACATTTTCTTAGTAAAAATGACATTAAAAAGTTTAATTTTTTCTAAAATATCAAGACTTTAACCTCTCTGTCGCGCACACACATAAACACACTGAAGGAAAGTTTGTGTGTGTGCGCATCTGCAAGACAATGTATGTAAAAAAAGAGAGAGAGTGTGTGTGTGTGTGTGTGTGTGTGTGTATATATGTGTGTATGTGTGTGTGAAAGATTGTGTGTGCTGGGTTCAGCAGGTCTGGATTTGTCTGTAATTCTGAATTCCTTCTTTAATTGTGTGTAATCATCTGTGTGTGTGTGTGTGTGTGTGTGTGTGTGTGTGTGTGTGTGTGTGTGTGTGTGTGTGTGTGTGTGTGTGTGTGTTCTAGTCCTGCAATGTGTGCAACAGATTATGATGGATTTTCATGTGACACCAAAATTAAATATGATTAATTCATCACTTTATCATGCATGCTTTATAATGACACACGTGATGGTCTTGGGTCCAGAATATAATATTATGTAGAGTAGTAATAAATCCTTAATAATGGACACACAAAAAAGACGACAAACAGAAGAAAAAAGGGAATAACATCATACAGAAGAATATGATATATGGTCATATATGCAAATTACATACACCACATGCAAGCTCATTCATTCATTCAGTCATTCATTTTCCTTCGGCTTAGTCTCAAATTTTTCAGGGGTCGCCACAGCAGAATGAACCACCAACTATTCCAGCATATGTTTTACACAGTGGATGTCCTTCCAGCCGCAACCCAGTACTGGGAAACACCCATACACACATTCACTCATACACTACGATCAGTTTAGTTGATCAGTTCCCCTATAGCGCATGTGTTTTGACTGTGGGGGAAACCGGAGCACCCGGAGGAAACCCACACCAACATGGGGAGAACATGCAAACTCCACACAGTAACACCAACTGACCCAGCCGGGACTCAAACCAGCGACCTTATTGCTGTGAGGCGACAGTGCTACCCACTGAACCAACGTGCCACCATACAAGCTCATATATGAGCAAATATAAACACATATCTAACATTAGCTGTACAGTATACTCAGTGTGTTAGTTATTACAATGGCTGAAAAACACATGAACACATGTTCAAACGTTATTGCACACATGACATCTCACATTTGTCAAACCCAGACATGAACTTGACCTCAGATGTGTAACCTGCATATATTTCCATAAATCAGATTTCAGTGTGAAAAAGCAAATCACTAACTTTGACAACCAATGAGAAGCAGGAAGACAGAGAGTAAAGGACAGAAATGCCAGCTAAAACTGGCTGAAAAACAAAACACTGCCCTGATATTATCCTCCCTTCCTGCAAGGCATGAGTTTGTGCCAAAAACAGTAAAATAACTGGGGAAGTGGTTTTCAGTCTTTCTGGGGACCCACCGCTCTGTGCATTTACTAATAAGTACCTAGAAGTTTCTATAATTTATTTATAACACAGTTTTCTGTTGTATTTTGTATTGTGAAGGTCTCACAAATTAAAGTATTGTGTAATTATTACATCTGAGCAAATGTGCCCCCCCCCCCCCCACACTTCCAATAATGGTGCAGTCCAGCCGTCAAATCAGATGAAGATTTAAGTTTTAATATATTGATTATTTTAGTTTAAGAAAAGAAATCATTTCAAATGTAGAGATTGCATTGAGTGGTATAAGAAAAAGACAGAAAATAAATAAATAAATAAATAAATTAATAATTAAATAAATACACATGTTCAGATGTGAAAGCCTCTATAAGTGCATCTGAAAACGTCTTCTAAAATGAGCATTATTCAGTAAATTCAGGTTCAGTGATTTCAATTTCAGGTTCTTTTCATTGTCTTTAAAGAGCAATAACTGAACATAAACATAGGAGGCTGATAAAATGCTCATTTTAGATCACCGGTGCCCAAACCTTTTCATATGAAGGGCCAAAAATCAAATATCATTGAGAACCATGGGCCAAAGATAAATATATCAAATTATATTACATTACAGTTGCCATGGGTAATTTGATTTCATTCATTCATTCATTCATTCATTCATTCATTTTCTTTTCAGCTTAGTCCCTTTATTAATCAGGGGTCGCCACAGCGGAATGAACCGCCAACTGTTCCAGCATATGTTTTACACAGCGTATGTCCTTCCAGCTGCAACCCAGTACTGGGAAACACCCATACATACTCATTCTCACACACACACACACACACACACACACACACACACACACACACACACACACACACACACACACACACACTTACACTATGGTCAATTTAGTTGATCAGCCGGGACTCGAACCAGTGATCTTCTTGCTGTGAGGCGATCGTGCTACCCACTGTGCCACGTAATGCCCGCTAATTTAATTTATTTCATAATATTCTAAAATTAATAGAAAATATGACTTTAAATTTTTTTATCTAATGCAGTTTAACTTTTTAAATGATAACTTCTCACAATAAAGACATAAACAATCCCATTAATAACACACTGGGGTTCAGTGCTGAATACACAGGTCAAGAAGAATCTGCATTTTACTTGATTTGCTCATCGAAGTGTTTGCAGTGTCGGGTGACAGTATGTACAATTAAACAAAATCTGATTCATTTACACTATTTAATTGAAGCATTTAATTTCAGTTATCTTTTGACAATAAACAAACAAACAAACAAACAAACAAAAGGGTTACATTAAATTTGAATTGACAATCTCTAAACCATCACCCATTATTCTCAGATGAGATGACAGGCCAAATCAAAGGATACGACCGGCGTACTTTGGCCCGCGGGCTCTAGTTTGGGCATCTCTGATTTTGATGATCATTTCAGATGGCATTTTAGTTTTGTGTGTTTATGGATCAAAATGAATGGCAAAAGTATTTGAAATAAAAAGCTTGTTGGGTAGCACTAACTGTAATTCCTAATGAGTTAATTATCATGGCTTATTAAGTGTTGAAATATAACGTAGCTCTTTATTTAAGCTGTGGAAATTTCAACTGGAAATATTTCACACACATTTTCCTACTTAAATTCATCCTCCACAATTCACTTCCAAATTAATTCAGTTCTGTTAAAAAATATTCCAAAGGTAATTTTCAGTTCATTTCATTTCAGTTCAAAATAATAATATAATATAAATAATAACTTCAGTTCCATAAATTCAGTGGCTCAAATTGGGCTGTTAAAATTCGACATTGCATCTGAGAACTGCAGGAAAAGCAGATTAAAGATCTCCAACTGCTGTTAGATTTAATCAGCTGGTCATTTGTGTCAAATTTGACATGTATTTTACATTCCTACTGTATTTTAACAGTTGAATTCTAGCAACTATAGTTTTTTACATATTTATATATTACAGTGAATCATCCTGAAAGAAAGTGGTGTGAAGATTGACGAATATCAGAAGTTCCTCATCATGTGACTGTGTGTCTGCTGTTCCTGTGGCTTTGCATTTGTATAATACAGCAAAAAAAAGTGTTTCTAATCTTGTTTCACATCTAATAACAGAGTATGCTGAAACACATCTTAAAAACACACAATAAAAATGCCATTTCTGAAATTTTATTGATTTATGATTAAATATACTTACCGGCCACTTTATTAGGTACACCTGACTAGTACCGGGTCGGACCCCCTTTTGCCTTCAGAACCGCCTTAATCCTCCGTGTCAGAGATTCAACAAGCTACTGGAAATATTCCTCAGAGATTTTGCTCCATATTGACATGATAGCATCACACAGTTGCTGCAGATTTGTCGGCTGCACATCCATGATGCCAATCTCCCGTTCCACCACATCCCAAAGGTGCTCTATTGGATTGAGCTCTGGTGACTGTGGAGGCCATTTGAGTACAGTGACTCAAAGTCATGTTCAAGAAACCAGTCTGAGATGATTGGTGCTTTATGACATGGTGCGTTATCCTGCTGGAAGTAGCCATCAGAAGATGGAGACACTGTGCTCATAAAGGGATGGACATGGTCAGAACAATACTCAGGTAGGCTGTGGTGTTGACACCATGCTCAATTGGTACTAATGGACCTAAAGAAAATCTCCCCCACACCATTACACCACCACCAGCAGCCTGAACCGCTGATACAAGGCAGGATGGATCCATGCTTTCATGTTGTTGAGGCCAAATTGTGAGCCGAGCATCCGAATGTGTCAGCAGAAATGGAGACTCATCAGACCAGGCAACGTTTCTCCAATCTTCTATTGTCCAGTTTTGGTGAGCCTGTGTGAATTGTAGCCTCAGTTTCCTGTTCTTAGCTGACAGGAGCGGCACCCGGTGTGGTCTTCTGCTGCTGTAGCCCATCCGCCTCAAGGTTGGACGTGTTGTGTGTTCAGAGATGCTCTTCTGCAGACCTCGGTTGTAACGAGTGCTTATTTGAGTTACTGTTGCCTTTCTATCAGCTGGAACCAGTCTGGCCATTCTCCTCTGACCTCTGGCATCAACAAGGCATTTGCGCCCACAGAACTGCCGCTCACTGGAGATTTCCTCTTTGTCGGACCATTCTCTGTAAACCCTAGAGATGGTTGTGCGTGAAAATCCCAGTAGATCAGCAGTTTCTGAAATACTCAGAGCAGCCCGTCTGGCAGCAACAACCATGCCACGTTCAGCGTCACTTAAATCCCCTTTCTTCCCCATTCTGATGCTCGCTTTGACCTGCAGAAGATCGTCTTGACCATGTCTACATGCTTACATGCAGTGAGCTGCTGCCATGTGATTGGCTGAGTAGAAATCTGCGTTAACGAGCAGTTGGACAGGTGTACTTAATAAAGTGGCCAGTAAGTATAATATGTATCATTTAATAAATACTATTACATATAAAATTTTAAACTAATTATAATTAAAACCAATTATTGTATAATGATAATCATAATAATAAAATTAAATTAATAGCAATAATAATAATAGGAATAAGAAAAACCGAAGCAATAAGAATAATAATAATAGAAATAATATTAAAAATAATAATAGCAATAGTAATAATATTAATAGTAATAAAGGCTGAACTGCGGTTTAATATCATGTGTTTTTTCTATTCTCATATATAACAGCAAACATCATAATACAGCGTATATTTCACATCACTTCACTTTATTAGGCTTTTCTGCTGAGCTGATCATTGCAGAATAATCAGACTTCACAATCACACGACCTTTGACCCTGAATCCTGCAGTCAATCTTTAAACAAACTGATAACATATCAGCTAAATGACCGTTCATCAATAAAGTTTACGTTTCGCTGACATCTAGTGGCGACCAATAAAATACAGAATAAACGTCTGAATAAACCCTCTGCTCAAAATTCAGTCATTCATTTACTTTTCAGCTTAGCCCCTTTATTCATCAGGGGTCGCCACAGCGGAATGAACCACCAACTATTCCAGCATATATTTTACACAGTGAATGACCTTCCAGCCACAACCCAGTACTGGGAAACACCCATACACACTCATTCACACACACACACACTCATACAATACGGCCAATTTAGTTGATCAGTTCCCCTATAGCGCATGTGTTTGGACTGTGGGGGAAACCGGAGCACCCGGAGGAAACCCACGCCAGGGTGTGGGGAGAACATGCAAACTCCGCACAGAAACACCAACTGACCCAGCCGGGACTCGAACCAGCGACCTTCTTGCTGTGTCGTCCCTCAACTCAAAATAAATATGCAAAATGAGATTGCTGATAACAAAATAATAATAATAATAATAATAATAATAATAATAATAATAATAATAATAATAATAACAACAATAATAATAAATATAATAATAATAAATAAATAATAATAATAATAAATATATAATAATAATAATAATAATAATAATAATAATAAATATATATAATAATAAATATAATAATAATAATAATAATAAATAAATAATATTAATAATAAATATATAATAATAATAATAATAATAATGATAATAATAATAAATATATATAATAATAATAATAAATATATAATAAATAATAATAATAATAATAATAATAATAATAACAATAATAAATATAATAATAATAATAAATATATAATAATAATAATAATAATAATAATAATAAATATATATATATAATAATAATAAATATATAATAATAATAATAAATAATAATAATAATAAATATATAATAATAATAATAAATATATAATAATAATAATAATAATAATAAATATATAATAATAATAATAATATAACATTTATTGAAGATAATTCAAATAAAATCTAAACAATTCAGCAGTAATTTAGAATTACAATCATGATTCAACGAGAAAAAATCAATAATTTATTAATAAATTTCAGTATTAAACATATCCTGACGATCATCATACACAGCACAGTAAACTCTCAACAGCAAGTCCTTCATCTCGTCCATCAAAACGCAGACATTTGGCAAAACAATCATATTATTTCACTTTTCAGTTCAGTTGTGAAAATATTCTGTATATTAATCTGTAAATTGAGTCTTTGCCCAAAAATAAGCAAGATATCATAATTAAAGTATCAATTACAGCATTCATTTAAAATAATCATTCATAAAAACAAAACCCCTGAATTAATATAACATTACAAATCCTACAAATCCTTTATTTACATCCATATATACTGTATAAATATAGACTCCATGTTCGTGCTGATCCCTGCTCCCACACAACCTACACCACATTACAGAAAACAATTAGGACAAATGAATCAAATATCCCTGAAAACTGACACTAGGAAGTGTGCAGAAGATTTCCTCATGTTGAGAAATAAAGCAGCCTTCATTTTCAAAATGAGCCAGTTTAATCAGCAGTTTTGGCTTTGATTTGACACGTTTATGTTTGTCATCATCATCATCAGCGTATCCAGCAACTCTGGCCTGTTAACCTTCAGCTGTTTGAACATTTCCTCCATCTGACCTTCAGAACTGATTAAGACACACAAGATGCTCATATTATTCCCTGGTGTGTGTGAGAGAAGTCAATCAGCTGATTAATGTTTTATACACACAGCAGAAAGAGTGTGTGTGTGTCACATGATGAACAGTTGATCATATGCTGTGTGTGTAATGGGAAACTCTCACCAGCGGCTCTGTTCAACATCTATCAAATACCCTAGATAGACAGCATATCAAGGCCTCATAGGAGATTTAAACGATCCACCTACCAAGAAAACCTTGTTTAAGGTTCAACTATGCTTAATAATTAACCTTTCATTAATTTTCCTTCAGTCCCTTATTTACAGCGGAATGAACCACCAACTATTCCAGCATCTGTTTAATACAGCAGATACCCTTCCAGCTGCAACCCAGTACTGAGAAACACCCATATACTCTCACATTCCCACACACTACGGCCAATTTAGTTCATCAATTCCCCTATAGCGCATGTGTTTGGACTGTGGGGGAGACCACTTGTGAGGGCTCAGTTGTAGTGATGCTGTCTACCTAGGGATGGATTTGGTCACTAGCAAGGGCTTGTTATCAGACAATAGTAATAGTAATAAGGGCTCTGTTGTGATGCTCTTTATGTAGGGATAGATGTGGTCACTAGTGAAGGCTCAGCTGTAGTAATGCTGTCTGTGTAGGGGTGGATGTGCTCTCTAGTGAGGGTTCATCTATGATACTGTCTGTGAAGGTCTAGATTAGGTCACTAGCAATGGTTTAGCTCTAGTGATGCTGTCTGTCTAGGGTGGGATATGATCACTTGTGAGTGCTCAGTATTAGTGATGCTGTCTACCTAGGGATGGATGTAGTCACTAGCAAGGGCTGGTATTTGAACATTAATAAGAGCTTAGTTTTAGTGACGCTATCTACCTAGGGCTGGATGTAGTCACCAGTAAGGGCTCTGCTGTAGTGATGCTGTCTATGTAGTGCAGGAACTGCTCACTAGTAAGAGATCATGCTGTCTATGTAGGGCTGGATGTGCTTAGTAGTAAAGGCTCTGCTGTAGTGATGCTGTCTATGTAGGTCTAGATGTGGTCTGTAGTAATGCTGTCTGTTTAAGGCTGGTTGTGCTCACTAGTAAGGGCTCTGCTGTAGAGATGCTATGAAGGGAGCTTCTTTCAGGACTTGTTGAATGCTGCCAGGATGGCCCAGATGATCTCCTCAGCGGGACTGGACACTCGGCTGCTCTCCTGGTCCGGGTCGGCCTCTAGCAGGGTTCGAGAGCGTGTTGATGCTAGCTCGTAGCGCTCGTCGGGCAGCGAGGACAGCGCGTTTTCCAGCACGTCCGACACATGTGCTAACAGTAGCAGCGCTAGCATGCGGTGGTTAATGCGTCGTGAGTCATTGGTCCAGCGATCCAGAAGGCTGTCCTGAACCCGCTGCAGCAGTCGCTCCTTCTCGGTGCGGTCCGTTAGCGGGTGTGTTGTCATGTCGAACAGCAGGTAGTTCTGCTTCTCCGTGGTCAAAACGCCCTTCTCCACCAGACTCTTCGCTAGACGCTCGCGTACGTTACGCATCTGGAAGTGCATCTTCATGGGGTTCCAGGTCTCACCTGAAAACACACACGACACATGAGGCTATGTTCAGTATATGTTGAAGTTATGTTGAAGCTATGTTCAGTTTATGTTTTGGTTATGTTGAGGTCATGTTGAAGCTATGTTCAGTTTATGTTCTGGTTATGTTCAGGTTATGTTGAGGCTATGTTCAGGTTATGTTGAAGCTATGTTCAGTTTATGTTCTGGTTATGTTGAGGTCATGTTGAAGCTATGTTCAGTTTATGTTCTGGTTATGTTCAGGTTATGTTGAGGCTATGTTCAGGTTATGTTCTGGTTATGTTGAAGCTATGTTCAGTTTATGTTCTGGTTATGTTGAGGTCATGTTGAAGCTATGTTCAGTTTATGTTCTGGTTATGTTCAGGTTATGTTGAGGCTATGTTCAGGTTATGTTGAAGCTATGTTCAGTTTATGTTCTGGTTATATTCAGGTTATGTTCAGGTCATGTTGAAGCTATGTTCAGTTTATGTTCTGGTCATGTTCAGGTTATGTTGAGGCTATGTTCAGGTTATGTTGAAGCTATGTTCAGTTTATGTTCTGGTTATATTCAGGTTATGTTCAGGTCATGTTGAAGCTATGTTCAGTTTATGTTCTGGTCATGTTCAGGTTATGTTGAGGCTATGTTCAGGTTATGTTGAAGCTATGTTCAGTTTATGTTCTGGTTATGTTCAGGTTATGTTGAAGCTATGTTCAGTTTATGTTCTGGTTATGTTCAGGTTATGTTGAAGCTATGTTCAGTTTATGTTCTGGTTATGTTTAGGTTATGTTGAAGTATTGTTCAATTTACATTCTGGTTATGTTCAGGTTATGTTGAAGCTATGTTCAATTTACATTCTGGTTATGTTCAGGTTATGTTGAAGCTATGTTCAATTTACATTCTGGTTATGTTCAGGTTATGTTGAAGCTATGTTCAGTTTATGTTTTGGTTACGTTCAGGTTATGTTCAGGCCATGTTCAGGCTGTTCTCATTATGTTATGTTCTGGGTATGTTGAGGCTATGTTCAGTTTATGTTCTGGCTATATTCAGGTTACGTTCTGGTTAGACAAGTTATCTTCAGTTTATGTTCTCGTTGTGTTCAGTTTTAGAAATCACAAACCAAGTTGAAACAATCAACTATGAGCAAAGTTACAAATACACTCCCCCAGTTTCTATAGTGTGTGTGTGTGTGTGTGTGTGTGTGTGTGTGTGTATGTGTCTGACCAGTCAGCAGCTCTATCCAGCTGGCCATGTTCTCTGCAGGTTCAGTGCTCTTGATGTGTTTGAGAGCTTCATCCAGCAGCACATCTCCAGTGGGCGCAGCAGACTTTAACAACACCTGCAGATACACACAAAACAAACATAATATCAACACTAACAAACACTGATAATGGATCACAGAAAATACACGTAAATAAGTAATATTTTCTGTCTTTTAGTAGAGATATTATATGAGAGATTTGCTTTGTTTACCAAATAAAGGGGATCTAAGTGGATTTGCATTGTAAACATTGAATAAAAGTTAAAAAGGTATTACTTTATATTTCATATATGAAAGTTTTTTATGATACTGCCGAAATCATTACGCATAAATCTGCAGATTTTTACCAAAATTCTGCACAGAAAAAGAAAAAAATGTCTGCAGATTTCGTCTGGCCCTACTCATAACTCTTGACTTGTTGATTTCACAGTTTAATCTGAGCTTTTTACATTATGAAAACAATGCAATTAGTGTTGAATTCCATTATAAAACACAAAAAATACATTTAATGTCTTAATTAACCAGCCTTTTTATTATTTTAATCATCTTTTAAATGACTTTAATCATCATTTTAGAAAGAGCTTTTCTCAGTAACAACACAAATGAAAATAGCATTTATTAACATTTAAGCAAATATCACTTGATTAAGATGCCCTGTTTTAAATATAGCATATGTTTTAATTTATACAGAAAGTAGAATGTTTAAAATTATGGCAAAATTATAGATTTTATATCAAATATCTAATAAAAAAAGCATAAAAAGACTCTTTTTGTTTCTATTAAAACTTTATTATTTATATAATAACAATTTCCAGTAGTTTTACATGAAAAAGCTTCTGTTGCTGATTTGGTGTTGAACAGATAAATACAAAGTAATTAATAAACGAGTATAGATTAGATATAATAGATAAACAGACATTACTTCAGTGATTTTTATTTTAGGTTTTAGCTGTTTTACTGGTAATATATTTTCTTTACATGTTTAATGTTCCACCCAAAACTGGTCAAACGAGCTGGTGAACATCCTTAATACAAACAATAAACCTCAAAACACCATAAAACAATGTGTTTATTATTATAGTGGATGATGAATGATGACTAATTAGCATTTAACATAAACCCATTCAGCTGAAAGGCTGTTAAATATGGAGGACTAAACCTGCAAAAACAATAAATAAATAAATAAATAAATACCTGCATAAATAAAAAACAATGAGTAAATAAATACCCGAATAAATACCCAAACATATAAATGAATAAGTAAATAAATAAAGAAATAAATACCCAAACAAAGAAAAAAATAAATTTCTGCATAAAGCAATGAATAAATAAATACCCAAATAAATAAATTAATAAATAAATTCCTTCATAAATAAAACAATGAATAAATATAAACCCAAATAAATAAATAAATCAATCAATTCCTGCATAAATAAAACAATGAATAAATACGCAAACAAACAAACAAATAAATAAATAAATAAATAAATAATATATAAATAAATCCACAAATTCTTGCAATAATATTTAATTATTTATCAACCCACTCTATTAATAATTTATATTTTTTTATTGCAGGAATTTGTGGATTTTTATATATTTACTTATTTATTTATTTATTTATTTATTTATTTGCGTATTTATTTATTTATTTATTGTTTTTGCAGGTTTTGTCCTCCATTGTTAAACTGCAAGTGAATTAATTTTCACCTGCTAAAATAAATAAAAACTGCATTCTAGTAGAAAAAAAAACACCAGTTTACTTAGTTGAGTATGATTAAATATTCTAAACTGAAACTGAATATTGATTAGAGGGTGGGGTTTAATATTGATTAGGGGGTGTGGTTTATTTTTAGCCCCACCTCTCATCATTCACCAACAGGCTATGCAATCGGACTGCTGTTCCAGTGTAGAAGCAGATGGGTAGGTTTGGTTGAAGATCAACAAAACAAACTGTGAATTAACTTGGAATAATCCTTCACCCTAAATCTGACCATGTCCGCTAGCAAAACAAACATGGTAAACCGCAGACTTCAATGATGATGATCAAGATGAAGATGATGAAGATGATGATATAAATGGAGTAAAAAGCAGTCAAACACCGGTTGGGCCGGTTTGGTTTGGTTACTGCTGCACCTCTCAGATGAACATGAGATACAGAAATACAGTGAGCTGTGAACTTTATAATTACTCACCGTGTTTAACCCGTTCCGCTGCGTAAAAACATGTGCTGGATAAGTTGGCGGTTCATTCCGCTGTGGCGACCCCGGATTAATAAAGCCGAAAAGAAAATGAATGAATGAATTATTGTTTTTTTTAGTTCATGTTTTCCCTCTGGCATCTCCCCCCTGTGACCAGCAGGTGTCCTCAGCGTGCTGTTTCTAGTGCACCTGACCAGTGAATCCAGCTCTTGTAATTAAACCAATCTAACAGTGAAATTATTAATTAGTCAGTTTAACGAAATTAAAAACTGATTATTTTCACCAGCATCAAATCAAATGAGGAAACAAAAAGATGTTGAAACTTATCTACTTTGATTTTCGTCCACAGAAACAGGATGCTGTGACTTTTTTTGACACAATTACTGATTGTTAAATGAGAATACAGTGGGCGTGGCTTGTTTTTTCTACTGTGAGTTGATTGGATGTAGTAAAGTAGGCGTTTCATTCAGAATGATGGGAAAAGGGTTTGGGGAGTTATTACAGCCTAACAGACTCCTCCTCCACCATTTCTGTTTGACGTCAAAACTGACAGCTGGAGGGGCGTGGTTAAGTATATATGCCACGCCCAATACCTCAAACAGCATAATCTGAGAATTGAACTGAAAGCAAACAGGAAGAGCATCTTCAGATTTCAATTTTAGATTCAATAGTTTTTTTTTAATGACTCTCATAGATGAATTGTTCAGCACAAAACTAGCAATGCGAGCTAACAGAATCAACATGGCTAGTTGTGGTTTCATGTGGCCTTTGAACATGTTTAAGTAATAAATAAACTGAACAAAAGCACTTCTCTAGGGGAAATCTAATATGCAGTAAATATGTTTACGTCAGTCGATCCTCAGCGTGTGGTGTGAGTAGTGTGTATGGGTCGTCACCTTGCGCTCCAGCAGTTTCCTCCGCCGGGTCCCCTGAGGCTCCAGCTGAATGCGGCCCCGCAGCCCCAGCTCCACCAGCATACAGCTGCGCAGACCCGACGAGATGCTGTCGTTCCAGAAGGACGTGTAGCCCTGCACACCAACACACACACACACACACACACACATTACACATGACATTAGAAACACACACACATTACACATGAAATATTAAACACACACACACACACACATTACATAGGACATATTACACACACACACACACACACACACATTCTAGAGGACATATTACACACAGACATACACACATGACATATCACACACACACATTAAATAACATATTTTACACATACACACATTACAGATGATATATTACACACACACACACACACACATTACACAATATACTGTATTACACACATTTTGAACATGACATATTACACACAACATATTACACACTACACACACATTACATAAGACAAATTACACCCACACACAATAGATTACACACACACACACACATTACACGTGACATACAAGTTGCACATTTTACACTCAGACTCAAACACACACACACACACACACACACGCACACACACGCACGCACGCACGCACGCACGCACACACACACACAGTTTTTGAAGTTATAATTACTCAGTAACAAGGAAGTTTGCATAGAGATTTAACAATAGAGCAGACAGACAAACCTGTAGAGTTCACAGGACAAAACACACACACACACACACACACACACACACACACACACACACACACACACATCCGTCTGTCAGCATCTGTCATCATCTCCCATGTACCTTTTCATCCATCCATCTACAGTATCTAGTCATCAATAGTTCATCCATCAATAATCATCAATTCATCCATCCGCTCAACTATCTGTCTATCCATCCCCCTCCCTCCCTCTATCTGTCCATCTATCCCTCTTTACATTTATCCATCAGTCTATCATTCATCTAAATACGTTCATCCATCCATCCATCCATCCTTACGTTCATCCATCCAACTATATGCATCTATCTATCCATCAATCCATATCCATCAATCATATATCTATCCATCCATCTGTTTGTCAATCCATCCATCCAACTATCTGTCTATCCATTAATCCATCCATCCAACTATATGAATCTATCCATCCATCAATGTATATCCATGCATCCATTCATCTATCCATCAAATCCATATAACCATCCATCCATATATCTAACCATTCATCCATATAACCATCCATACACCCATATATCCATCCATCAATCTATATCCATCCATCCATATATTCTTCTATCCATCATATCCATATAACCATCCATCCAACCATTCATATATCTATCCATCCATTCATTCTTTCATCCATATAACCATCCATCCAACCATTTATCCACCTATTCATACATTCATTCATCAATATATTCATCCATCCATCCATATATCAATCCATCCATTTGTCTATCCATCATATTTATCCATCCATATATTCACCCATTCATACATTCATTAATCCCTATATCCTCCATCCATCCATAAAGCAATATATCCATTCATCTATCCATCCATCTATATAGCCACCCAGTCATGCGTTAATCCATCCATTCATTCATCCATATATCCATTCATCTATCCATCCATCCATATATGCACCCATTTATACATTCATTAATCCCTATATTCATCCATCCATCCATATATCTATCCATCCATTCATCTATCCATCTATCCACCCATTCATTCATCCATCCATCCATATATATATTAATCCACCTATTCATCCATCCATCCATATATCAATCCACCTATTAATCCATCCATTCATCCATATATTCATTCATCCATCCATATATCAATTCATCCATTCATCTTTCCATCATATCATCCATATATCCACCCATTCATACATTCATCCATATATACATCCATCCATCCATCCGTATATCAGTCCATCCATTCATCTATCCATCATATCCATCCATCCATATATCCACCCATTCATACATTCATCCATCCATCCATCCGTATATCAGTCCATCCATTCATCTATCCATCATATCCATCCATCCATATATCCACCCATTCTTACATTCATTCATATATACATCCATCCATCCATATATCAATCGATCCATTCATCTATACATCATATCCAACCCTATATCCACCCATTTATACATTCATTCATCCATCTATTCATACATTAATTCATCCCTATATAATACATCCATATATCGATCCATCCATTCATCTATCCATCCATCTATATATCCACCCATTCATACATTCATCCGTATATCCATCCATCCACCCAGCACATGAACTCTTGATCATTGTGTCTGATTTGTGGTGGTAAACGCATTGTGTGTGTGTGTGTGTGTGAGTGTGTGTGTTGTATTGTGTGTTCTGTAAATCTGCCCTCCGTCACTGTTGCGTTTCAGTGTTATTGTGTTTTCTGGTCAAACTCGACTCTACTGACGGAGGCTGAGCAGCTGAACTGGTTAAACCTGCTCAACCCAGCAGAACAGCACAGCATTTCCACCATTGATACTGTTTCTATAGTCAACGCACCTGACACGTATACAGCACTGCACCTGTGTGAGTGGTGCGAGAGTGAGTGTATGTATGTATGTATGTATGTATGTATGTGTGTGTATATATATATATATATACACGTGTGTATATGTGTGTGTGTGTGTATAGATCTGTGTGTGTTCTTATATTAAAGTGAGTGTGTGTGCATAAGTGTATATAGACATAAATGTATGTCTGTATATTAAAGTAAGTGTGTGTGAGAGAGTGTAAATATATCTGTGTGCCTATATATCAGAGTGTGTGTGTGTTAGAGTGTGTTTATGTGAGTGTGTAAATACATATAGATGTGTGTGTGTATGTTTGTGTGTTTATGTGAGTGTGTAAATACATATAGATGTGTGTGTGTGTATGTTTGTGTGTTTATGTGAGTGTGTAAATACATATAGATGTGTGTGTATATGTGTGTGAAAGTCAGTGTGTATATTTCTGTTTTTGTGTATATGTGCCTCTGTGTGTGTATATATATATATATATATATATATATATATATATATATATATATATATATATATATATATATATATATATATGTGTGTGTGTGTGTGTGCTTAAGTGAGTGTAAATATACATATATGTGTGTGTGTGTGTGTGTGTGTGTGTGTGTGTGTGTGACCTCTTTATCTTTGAGTCCCAGCAGCAGGATCTCCTCCATCAGTGTGAGTCTCAGTGTTTTGCAGTCGGTGTCCTCCTCTTCTTCTTCCTCCTCTCTCTTCTTCTTCTCCTCTTCCTCAGTGCTCCATCTCTCCGCTGGAGTCTCCAAGCGACGGTTACGCTTCGTCAACGTGGTCATTTCCTCCAGCTAACACAAACATACACACACCACATTACACACACAGTCCACGAAACACACATTAAAGACACTGTTCACCCAAAAATGAACATTACAGAACTTTAATGTTTGAGTGAACTGACCCTTAAACATGCTTCTGATCATCACCCAGACACTTTAAGCACATTAATAACTGCTAACTATTATATATATTTATTATAATTACTATTACATTAGTTACCCAAAGCGACTTACAATTTCCAAAGTCAGATTCCAGCAGGTAGGAGCTCAGCTTACTCTTACTGGTACTCATTCATCATTACACACACACACGAGTGTAAAGTAAACACGCTAAAATAGCTTTTAAACTCACCACATTTGCCTTTTAATTAAAATAAAACGTCCAAAGACTGATTTTGTTCTTGAGACTGTCTTCACTTCCTTGTATTTCTCTACAATTGACTAGACAAGTGCAAGACTCACCTGCGGACACGCCTCTTTCACCGCTCATCCAATCAGGATGCGCTCAAGCGTCTCTCCTCCAATCAGATGTCGGGACGCGCATGGACGTGTGCACCTCTGCGCCTGCGTCACCCGGATCCAGGATCCATTTACACACCTTTAAAATTGAGATTATCGTGTCTCATATTTGCATAAAATTGATCAAACGTGAGGATATAATAGATCTAATCTTTACTTGTCATAGTGCACGTATATGGAGGACGAAAACTGCAAAAACAATAAATCAAATATATAAATAAATGAGTAAATAAATTAATAAATTCGTGCATAAATAAAACAAATAAATGAATGAATAAATAAATAAATAAATAAATAAATAAATAATTAATCCACAATTTCCTGCATAAATAAATATATAAGTAATGAATATTGCGGACTGATAATAAATTAAATAAATTACACGAATGATGGGGGAATAAGAAAAGGCTAAATTGAAGGTTTATTTTCCCCCTTTTAAATGTTTATTCAGTCTCATTAGCATGTTGACATGTTTGAAAGGGGGAAAAATAATCTTTCAGTTTAGCATTTTCTTTTCCCCCAAACTTTCGTGTAATTTTTTTTACACATTTTATATACATTTATTTATTTGCATATTCATTTGATTAATGTTTTATTTATGCAGAAATTTATGGATTTATTTACTCATTTATTTATATATTTGCGGATTTATATATTGTTTTTGCAGGTTTCGTCCTCCGTACACGTAGGCCTACAATGAAAATTAAGTTTCATATATATATAATAAAAATATAATACATTTAATTTAATATTCGCTCTTCTGGCTAGATGCTAATTTATTGTAATATGACAGACACTAATATTTGAATATATTTTTAAAAATTTAATTAAATTAAAAGCAGAGTGTAATTGTTATGAAAGTACAATTAATCCAGAAACTGACAGATATAAAGATTATATGTTTATTTATAATATATTATAATAATTAATATGGAGGACAAAACCTGCAAAAACAATAAATACGCGAATAAATAAATCCACAAATTCCTGCAATAATAAATATATAATATATTAATAGCGCGGGCAGATAAATAATTAAATATTTATGCAGGAAGTTGTGGACTTTTATATATATTTATTTATTTGTTTGCGTATTTATTTATTTATTCATTGTTTTATTTATGCAGGAATTTATTTATTTGTTTACTTATTTATTTTATTTTTTATTTATTATTTATTTTTAATTGGGTTTATATTTATTCATGCTTTATTTATGCAGGAATTTATTTATTTTTTTATTTATTATTTATTTTTATTTTTTATTTATTAATTTTATTTATTTATTTGGGTATTTATTTATTCATTGTTTTATTTATGCAGGGATTTCTTTATTAATTTACTTATTTATTTGTTTTTTATTTATTTTATTTTATTTATTTATTTAGGTATTTATTTATTCATTGTTTTATTTATGCAGACATTTTTTTTTGTATTTATTTATTTATTGTTTTTGCAGTTTTAGTCCTCCATATCTTTTGCAAGTTCTGATAAATAAATAAATAAATAAATAAGTAAATAAATAAATAAATAAATAAATACTATGACCAACAGCGCTCTCTTGTGGCGGTCGGCAGGTAAAGCGCATTTTATTTACACCTCTCTGTGCCAAACCAGCTCACAGAAACTGTTAATGATTTAGTGATTTATATATCTTTATGTATTTATTCAGGTGACGCTTTCTGACTCGTGTTTGCATTGTAGTTTGAACTATCATATATAATTCTTTAAATCATTAGCGAGGTTCGTTATGTAATCAGGCCGCGCTCTCATTGGCCGCCTTCACTCTGACCCCGCCCACCCTGATAACGTCAGATGCGTCATTCGCCATTTTGCTGTTAAGAGAATAATATTGCTCCATTAATACTGCAATTACCGCTGTTCCTGCACCGTAATCGCGTTATTATTGACGGAGAAACGGCTTTATTTTAAGCGTTTGTGCTGCGGGAATCATGTCAGACAATCCGGACGATCTGGAGCTCGAGTCTGAAGAGAAGCAGGTACCGTTACTGTGATAAATGAGGAGATAACACAAACACGACACGCTTTGGAGATAAACATTCAGTCTAATATCGTGACGTAAATGGAAATGCGCTGTTATTGTGATAGGAATAAAAAGAATCGTGACTTAACAGGTCCCGAGTGTCACTCGGGGAGGTCACGCCCACGCTCAGAGGAGATTCTCGCTCTGATTGGTTGATCAGTCTGTCAGTCAAACAGATTGTGAATTCCTATTGGTTAACGTTTGTTGTTATGCTGCATACACGTTCACTCTATTGTTTTAGTGTTGAGAGAGATTGTTGGATTTTAGACTCTGCAGGTGAACACTAGTGTAAGGAAATAACGAATATTTATCATAACGTAGTTCTGTAAATTATTTATTTACTTTAAAAACGTTTTGTATTAAGCATTTTCAAAAATGGTATGTTTACATATAAAAATATGCATTTCAATAACTTTCTAGCACGAAAATCTGAACACTGGATGAAGTAAGGTTCATGATTAATGTTTATTTATTTATTTTGACACATTAGAGTGGGTTTTGGGATTGTTTTATAACTCCATAATTTAGAAAATACCTAGAACTGACAGAAAAACACCAATATTGTGAAAATAAAATGTAGTTTATAACCAGAAAAAGTTTGCATGAACATGTACTTATGTAAAAATATTCAGAATATAGATTTGAATAAAACTGTAAAGCAGATATTAATGGTTCAGTGCATTCTTGAGAAAACCAAAAGTATGCATTGCAGTGATGAAATCAACAGTAGCTTTATATAATGATAATGTGCAGGAAGAAAATCAAATGCATGAAAGATGTGTTTTACCACTAATATATTTAGAAAATGAATAGTGTTTTAAGCCCTAATATACCTGCACATATCTACACACATATGGATGAATCTGATTTATGATTCTATATATCGCACAGTGTGAACTGAAGAGTGAATGTGTGTATTTACAGGATTCTCCAGAAAAGACCTGTAACCCCATACTGTCCGAAGAGGCCAAACTGAAGTCAAAATATCCAAATCTGGGACACAAACCCGGCGGTTCAGACTTTCTGATGAAGAGACTACAGAAAGGGGTGAGGACATTATTTTACAAAGTTGTAAATAAAGATTATAGGAGTGAATTTGACCTTCCTTCTTGATGTTTAATCCAGTGTTACTTTCAGTTTGATTGAATTTCAATGTGAAATTTCGTTTTCATTTGTCTAATATTACTTTGTTTATTTATTTGAGTGCAGTGTGCATTAATCAACATTCATGAATGTAAATGCACCAAAATAACCCTAAGGCTAGTTTACGATTTTAATTTTCATTTTAGTTTGATTAGACATAGTTATTTGCACAGCTTTGAAAACAAAAACCTGAGAATCACTTTATTTTAATGGTCCCTTTAACGCATTTTGTTGTAAGTTGGCATGTACTTCTTCTAGTCAGTTAAATGTCTGTTGAAGGAGCAGTATCAGCAGATATTAAGCAGACAGTCTACTAATACTCAAATCAGAAGTAATTGGCATGTAGTTTAATGCAATTTAGTCAACAAAATGTGCAATAGGGACCATCAAAATAAAGTCTTACCAAAACCTGTTGTGTTATTTGCTTTTAATGTCCACGTTTTGCTGGCACTTCACCATTTTTTAAAAAGTCAGATGTTAATGTGACTAAACATTTTCTCTTTTAGGTAAGTTAGGATTATCAAATTTGTTTCTGTTCTGCTTAATAGCAGAATAATGAGAGAGAGATTTGTTGAGAAATTGTTATAACTTTTCTGGAAAGTCAAGTTTACATACAATATGTAAAAGCTCAGATGATGGTGTCAAGGTTTTGGAAGTTTCCGGTTGGATAATGGACAACATTTGAGTTAATTGGAGGCACAAGTGTAGAATAGTATTGAAGGAATCCTTCTGTGACAACATGGGAAAATCAACAAGCCAGAATCAACAA